>NW_028277216.1:158578-317156 GCF_059751315.1 Micrasema longulum
ATGAGCAAAGTAGGGTAAAAAAAAATACTAACCTGGCAACACTAATGAAATGTCCATTTTGATTTCTTCGACAATCTGACAGATGGAAAAATAATGCAATTTTTAAGTAATGTATTTGCTACTTACACATTCATTAGATAATTACGCATGCAATGTGATCCCATCCTGTTTCATTATGATCCCAGCAGTATTTCTACACTTTAAAACGACGCGACACGGCATAGTTGAATTCAAATCAGGAGTTGCGTACTGAGCGACGTCTACAAAGAAACTAATGGGTCAAAACGTAAACCTACTCATTTATGAGTAGTTGAGTCGTCTTCTGTTTGATGTGCGTATGCGGTTTCTGGACTATTCTTAATTCTATGATATAACCACTTACCTACCACGCGCGGACCGCTCATAGAACGCATGGAACCATTGCCTCTAAATTTAGCCAAATAATGTTTTATAAAATAGTTTAATAAATTAATTATCAGTCATAATACCTCACATTTAGATAACTATAAACCAAAAATGTAATAATAATTGAGATAAATTGTGGAGAAGTTTACTATCGTCTTATTAAAAAATGTTAAAAAGCAACGTAACCCCCAAACACATCCATCCGTCAGCTCTGTCACGCGCATGCTGATCGGCGCGTACTTGCTACTGGCTGGCTGTGTATCGATCTCGAGCAAAGAACGGTCGCGATGGAACCAAATTCGAATTCCGTTCCAGCGCCGTATTGAACGCGCGCAGGCGCAGACTGAAATTCTCACTAGGCTAAGGAAGCAATTAAAAAATATCGAAGATGCGATTTTGGTATTTTGGCACTAAACATAATATTATAATTATTATTTTGTGATGGAGTAGAAATAAAAAATTAAATGTAGAACTTAGTTCTAACATTACATCAATATAATGATTATTTGGTACAAGAAAAAAGTTAATAATCTACTACATATATTGAGTTTTCGGGTTCAAATAATGACCAATTCTTTTTCGTTGAAAAGTCATGTTTTTTAACAAGATAATATCTATTTTAGTATCACTGCATTTTAGTCAAATAAAATATAACGCCACAAAATACTTCTTAGTTATTTATTATCTATATTTATTTATTTTAAAGATACAAACAGTCGACAATGAAATAATAACATAAAAAGATACGGTTTAAAGACAGACCAGCGAAGTTTCCAAATAAGAATCATACATATTAAATTGTGGTACAATAAAAAGGTGTGTTTATGTGTATTTGTAAGTAAGTGTAGAGGTGTGTTTGTGTGCATTTGTGTGGGAGTAAATGTTCAGGCGTGTGTAAGTGTGAGCATCATTAAACAGCAAGTGGGATCGTATCGCAGACAGAAAGAATCAGTCTTAATTTATTTTTAAATAGAGTAAGGGCATGTAAAATATATCGATAGATGAAAAAAAAGCATTATAGTTAGAGCAAGAACGATAGAGGAAAGAGTGTTGTGCATAGTTAGTGCTACAGACTGGGAGATGGAATAAATACTTATTTTTTGTCACGTGAAAGGGGACATTAAGATTAATTTTGGAGAGTAGGTTAAAAGAGTCTATTTTATTATTTAATAATTTATATAAATAGCATAATTTAGATATAGTGCGTATATTTTTAAGGGTAAAAAATCCATTTTGTTTGGCAGATTGGCTGTAAGTACAAAGCGTTTTATTTTTGTTATAATCTAGGTATTTAAAATATTTTCGTTGAACATTTTTAATTCTTTCTATGTTTGTTATGTATTGTGAGTGGACGTGGATGCACGGATCAAATTTTTGCGCTGCGAATGCTAACGGAGAAGTTTTTGGCAAAAAGTCAAAAACTATTCTGCGCATTTGTCGATTTGCAAAAAGCGTATGATAAAGTAGATAGAATGAAATTGTGGGGCGTGTTGGAAAAGTATGGAGTAAACAATAAACTTATACGTGCAGTATCGTCTCTCTATGAGGAGAGTTCAGCGTGTATAAGAGTTAATGGGGGATTTACATCTTGGTTTGCGATCTCAAAAGGCGTGAAACAGGGATGTGTAATGTCACCATGGTTGTTTAATCTATACATGGACAACTGTATGAAAGAGATAGAATGTATGGGTATTGGAGCAAAAATGGATAATTTTTCAGTAAGCTGCTTGTTGTATGCCTGGAGAGCGAATTGGCGATGAACGAAAGTAAGTCAAAAGTGATGGTATTTGAAAGGGATAGTGAGGTTACTGACTGCATAATAAATGTAAACAACGAATGCCTCGAGCAAGTAGAAGAATTTGTGTATCTGGGAAGCATGTTTTCAAGAGTTGGAAGAGTAGAAAAAGATGTTGAAAGAAGAGTGAATGCGGGCAACAAAATGAACGGAGCACTAAGCACAGTAATTTCTAATAAAAATATGTCAATCGAAGCAGTTAAAATCAGCGAAAATATGTCAGTTTAGACTGGCAGTGCACAACGGAGTTTTAGTCCCAACACTTATGTATGGAAGTGAAACATGGAACTGGCAGAGGAAGGATGAAAGCCGAGTGAACGCGGTTGAAATGCGATCTCTTAGACGAATGTGCGGGAAGTCAATGTATGACAGGGTTACGAATGATGAAATCAGGCGAGAGTGTAAATCTGAGACAAGTATAATTGATAAGATTAAGAAAGGGTCTCTGAGATGGTTTGGTCACGTAGAACGAATGGACGACGAGAGAATGGTAAAACAAGTATATATGGCAAAAATAAACGGCAACGTTAGACGAGGATGACCAAGGAAGACGTGGCATGATCAGATAAACCAAAATCTTAAGTCTGGTCATGTCAAAGGCAGACAGAACCGAAGGGCATGTATGACAAGATGTATGAATGTGGAAGAGGCTAGGATTGTATGCCAGGATAGACGTGTGTGGTGGTCCATTCTCTCTGCCTACCCCTACGGGGAAATGGCGTGATGGTAGTAGTAGTAGTTATGTATTGTGGGCTCCACACAACGGATGCAAACTCCAAGTTACTGCATACAAAAGTGTTGTATAAAGTTTTCAATGTATTTGGTTTTTCAAAAGGTTTGGAAATTCTTTAAATGAAGCCCAGCATTTGGTAAGCTTTTCCAACAATAGAATTTTTGCGAGACCCAAACAGCAATCTACTATCAAGAATAACTCCTAAGTATCTAATCTCGCTACACCATGATATGGAATTATCTTTGATCATATAATTGTGCGTAAAATTTTTTGTACTTTTCGTAAATGTCATTGAATAAATATCTATATACATATCATGCGCGGTCCATTCATAGAACGCATGGAACCTTTGGTTCCCCTACATTTTGGCAAATAATGTTTATAAAATAGCATATTTAATAAATTAATTATCCGTCATAATACCTACCATTAAGATTACCATAAACAAATTATGTGATAATAATTTGATTAATAATCGCGATAAATTGTAAAGGAATTTTACTATCGCCTTAAAAAAATATGTTAAAAAGCAACGTAGCCTCCGGCACACCCATTTACCAGCGCTGTCAAGCGCGTACTGATCGGCAAGCACTTGCTACTGGCTGGCTGGGTATCGATTTAAAGAACGATCGCGATGGAAGCAAATTCGAAATTCCATTCCAGCGCCGTACTGAACGCGCAGTCCGGGCGCAGGCGCAGACTTAAATCCTCACTAGGCAATGGAAGCAATCGAAGCATAACAATACATTATTTTCCATGTGATCCGAACGCAATACCGCGCCGCACAGCACAGAGATGCGATTTTGGTATTTGACATAATAGTTTAATAATTATTTTGTGGTAGAGTGGGAATACAAAATTAAATCTAGAATTTAATTGAAACATTACATCAATATAATGTTGATTTGTTATAAGAAAAAAGTTTATAATCTACTGCATATATTGATTTTTCGGGTTCAAATTATGACCAATAAATTTTCGTTGAAAAGCCATGTTTTTTAACAAAAAGTATATTGTTAACAAATTACAACAGGGATGGAGAATACTTTAAATAAGGGAATATGGAAGTCTAGGCATTTACAGGGCTTATGACCTGTCATTGGCTGGTTTAAGTGGCCACTTTACACACTGTGTAACATTCACCATTCTGCCCATGTTTGAACATCCATATTTCTTCAATTCTTCCATCTGTTGATTTTAGTGAAGTTAAAGAGCTGATACCTTTATTGTTGCGAAGAGATTCAACGCCTGAAAACAATTTCCCAATTTTTAAACTTCTTCTTGGACCAGTTGGTTTCATTAAAATATTTGAGTTTGTCCAAATGTTCGTAGACGTTGCCCAGTGTGTGAAATAATTCAGTCAGATGAATATCTTCACAACAATTTCAGCTCTTTAACTTCACTAAAATCAACAGATGGAAGAATTGAAGAAATATGGATGTTCAGACATGGGCAGAATGGTGAATGTTACACAGTGTGTAAAGTGGCCACTTAAACCAGCTAATGACAGGTCATAAGCCCTGTAAATGCATAGACTTTCATATTCCCTTATTTAAGGTATTCTCCATCCGTGTTGTAATTTGTTAATCTTAATGACTCCCGAGGGGGTGAAATCCAGTATTTTGTCTACGAACATTTGGACAAACTCAAATATTGTAAGATAATATTTATTTTGGTTTTACTGCATTTTAGTCAAATAAAATATAATTCCACAAAATACTTTGCAGTTTTTTAACTATAGTATTATGGTGAAGTTGGTTGATTTGTTATTACAATTTATTACTAGATATGTAAAATTAATGTTTTTATTTCTAATCATATGTATAAAGTATTTAGTTTGTCTTTAATTTTTTAAGGGCAGTGTATATTATTATGTACCAATTACAACAACAACAACAACAACAACAACAAACCATCACGCCGTTTCCCCGTAGGGGTAGGCAGAGAGGATAGAACGCCATAACACTCTATCTTGGCATACAGACCTCGCTTCCTCTACATTCATACATCTTCTTATGCACGCACGCCGATTATTCCTACTTTTGACATGTCCATCTTCAAGTATTTGATGGACTTGATCGTGCCATGTCTTTCTCGGTCTTCCTCGTTTTCTGCATCCATCAACATTTGCATCGTAGATCCTTTTAGTCGTTCTTTCGCTGTCCATTCGCTCTACATGTCCAAACCAACGCAGCACCCCTTTCTTAATTCTGTCAATAATGCATGTCTCAGCCTTACACACTTCACGGATCTCGACATTTGTGCACCTATCATACATCGTTTTACCACACATTCGCCTGAGGGATCGCATTTCGACAGCATTCAACCTACTTTCATCATTATTTTTCCAATTCCACACTTCGCTCCCATACATTAGAGTTGGAACTAGAACTCCGTTGTGAACTGCTAGTTTAGCCTCCTGCGATAAACATTTGTTTGCCAAAGTAGATTTTAGTGCACCGTTCACCCTGTTCCCGGCACTCACCCTCCTTTCAATATCTTTATCGGCCTTTCCGTCCCTAGTAAACATGTACCAATTACTTATATATTAATTGCTTCCCCAATCAAAAACCCCACCGCACGCCCCTGATACATATAGATAACAAATAACTGAGAAGGGCCTATCGGGTTTTAAAACTATGAATATTAATAATGTATCAATCATTGGGTTTAATTATTAAAGTGTATATTTAAATGTAAATACTTAAGTGGCCATAATTGTCTCTACAAATTGGTAGCAATTAGCTATGATTGATTTAGTCAGGCAATGCAATGATTGTCTCAGTATGATATAAAAGTTATTCAACACGATTGAACTGTATCTCTTTCAAATCCAACCCAAGGGCTGGTATTCTGAACGGTATAGCGCGCGAAGAGATTGCTCGTCTACTCTGTTATTTTCTGTTTTTTAATTTTCAAAAGTTTTAATCAATATTTCAGTAAATACTCATAGAAAAAAACACCATAACTTAGAACGATAATTTATTATTGAAAAGCAACACTAAAATGTTTAAGTTTGGGGATTGAAGTCTTGAAATTGAGTCGTATTTCAGCTGTACTAAACATTTTGGAAAATTACAGATCGTCCCTTCTGCCATCTGACTACCGATTTATAGTCCTTAAAATATAGCTAGATTAAAATGACAGCTGTCAAACTAATGTCACTCAGTGATGGGAAATTATTGATCACTGATCATGTACCGATTAAATCGATTTTATCGGTTTTTTCATACAAACATGAGACTCTGTTTCCGAAAATTGATATTAAAATGCAAAAACAAGCCCATTATAGTGTAACAATGTTTGATTATGTCCAAATGCTTGCAGACTGGCTGGATTTCCTCCCCAGGGAGTTGTTCATATTTAAATTTATTTCAACAGAGAGGGAAATTTTTTTCGAGAAGGGAATATGGAAGTCTAGGCATTTACAGGGCTCCCACGTGATAAAGGTTTCAGCTCTTTTACTTCACAAAAGTCAACAGATGGAAGAGTTTAGGAAATGTGGATGTTCAAACATGGGCAGAATGGTGAATGTTACACAGTGTGTAAAGTGGCCACTTAAACCAGCCAATGACAGGTCATAAGCCCTGTAAATGCTTAGACTTCCATATTCCCTTCTCGAAAAATTTTTCCCTCTCTGTTGAAAAAAAATTAAATATGAACAACTCCCTAGGGAGGAAATCCAGCCAGTCTGCAAGCATTTGGACATAATCAAACATTGTTGAATTACTACCTGGTAAAAGAAAAAGTATAAAAATTGGAAAATTGTTTTCAGGCGTTGCCTAGTAGGTGATTTGGTTCGGCCGGATGAATCTCACCCACGTGATAAAGGTTTCAGCTCTTTTACTTCACAAAAGTCAACAGATGGAATAGTTTAGGAAATGTGGATGTTCAAACATGGGCAGAATGGTGAATGTTACACAGTGTGTAAAGTGGCCACTTAAACCAGCCAATGACAGGTCATAAGCCCTGTAAATGCCTAGGCTATTATAGTGTGTTTAAGACAATTATTTTCGAAAAAATAAGACGTTAAATACTTTTTTTTATGAGTAACAACAAATGAATTATTTTTTATTCGATCGATTTACGTTGATCAATTTGTCCCATCTCTAACATGTTTGCAAAATGACGTAACCTTGTAAGAACGTCGTTGATAATTAGGTTTATTTTAGTTTTAAAGCTGATTTTATATTTTTATTAATATCCCTACAGAGATGAGGTAGAATTTTTTCAAATTCAGGATTATGGATATTCGAGCGTTTACAGGGCTTATGACCTGTCATTGGCTGGGTTAAGTGGCCACTTTGAGTAGGTACTACAACATTCCCCATTCCGCTTATTAGCGAATATCCACACAGGTAACATTTTTGATTTTTGTATATATGTTACTAAACGAGAACTCCCCCCCTTGGGAGAAAATCCAGATTTGTGTATGTACAAATACACGCAGCAAAATAATGTTCTGATTTTATATAATTATGTTGATTTTTATGTCAAGCATTGGATTAAAAAAAAAAATTAACATGCCAGATTCGAACGATTTTTCGTGTGTCAATATAAATCACTCCTTAGACGTTACTACAAAGTTATGTCCTCACTTTTGCCGACAACTGTCAGTCTAATCAAGCTTTATTTTAAGGACTATAGTACGTAAATACGCGTTAAAAATGCGTTCTCTACGTTAATACCGCCCCAGCACACCGCCGCGATTACGGACGCTATCTTCATCGCTAGATGTCACGACGGTATGAACTAACATCAATATTTATGTATGAAAATGTGGATATTCGTGTGAATATTCAAAGTATCTTCGTTGGTTACCTTTACAGGTAAGCTGAATGTGTCTAGAAAAAAATCAATTGTAAACATATTATATTTTTCATACAAAAACTTAATTTTATTTTGTAGATAAAATTTAAGATAAATTTTAAATTTTGTTGCAACAGAGAGGGAAATCGTTTTTGAGAGAGGAATATAGAAGTCTAGGCATTTACAGGGTTTATGACCTGTCGTTGGCTGGATTAAGTGGCCACATTACACACCGTGTAACATTTACCATTCTGCCCATGTTTGAACATCCACATTTCCTCAACTCTTCCATCTGTTGACTTTTGTGAAGTAAAAGAGAAATTGGAAAATTGCTTTCAGGCGTTTTAAATTACGGTATTTTACAGCGACTTTTGGTAAAATTACGTAATTCTACATCCATATTCCCGACACGGAAAGCTTTATTTGAAAAAGTGTTTTAACATTAGAATAATCCATGGTTCCAGGACTGGAACATGAAGCGTAAGGCCGATCATCTTACCTTTGCGTAGCTAAAGTGATCAAGATACGCTGCGTTTGGTGTACCAATGAAGTGCCCTACGCACCATTAACACTTTGAGTACCGGCCGAATACTCATAGAATTTACCCTGTGCCCGGCCCATTTTTGTGAAATTTCATGATTGGTGAAGGGTTTCTTAAAAGTGTCATAATTGTGAAAATACTCAGTTAAATCAATTCAAACTTCTCATACTGATTAGAAACAAATAAATAAATAAAAAATGCATGATAGTCTTGCCAACATTGGCCTTTAGGGAGAGCCACATTGCGCATTGCAATGTTTGCACATATACAGGATCTCACTCCTTTTTTTGTGCTTTGTATCCTGGAGCCGTGTAAACACGTGATTATTGCAACCACGCGTTGTGTCCCGGTCCCGTGTTTTCACGTGGTTTACCAGCAGCGAAAAAGTACTAATAAATATAGCAAGAATACCAAGAATACCATAGATTCAAAACTAACCCGGAATGATCAGTTTGATCGTGTAAAATCTAAAATTGCGCCAATTGCTGGAATCCTGTATAGACTTCAGAACATGCTTCCAACAACACTTTTTCGGGCCGTATATTTTGCCATGTTTCACTCCCATCTATCCTATCTTACCCGTGTCTGGGGATTTGCGACGAAAAAGAGGATTGCGGAAATACAGGTTCTACAAAATAGAGCAATAAGAAATGTATTTTGTTTTTCAAGAGATAAAAGCATAAAGGAGATATATTCCGAGACAAATATAATTCCTTTTAGTATTTTACCTTCATATGAAATAACGAACACTTTTTTACAAATATTGCAACATAAATTAAACTCAAATTTAGCGCTTACTTTTAACAGTGATATACATAACCATCGCACACGATCTCATAACTGTCTACATTTACCCTCTAAATTCCTCTACATTGCCTCTACTCAATATAACCTCCTGCCTATTCACTTTAAATCAATTTTTTACCAGTCTACGAATGGAAATCAAATAACACTAAAAAATCATTTCCTCAAATTATTTCTCGATAACCCTTGACCCATGTGATTTAATGTTAAATAATTTATTATAATTTGTTTTTAAAAAGGTCTCCGAGATATGTCCATTTTTGTTTTAATTATGTTCAACTAAATGTATTTTTATTTTTATCTGATAATCTTTAATTGTATCAATCCCAGAATGAGTTTGCTAAGTCACGGGAATACAATTGTGTTTTTGTACATTTTTGTATTTTGAAATAAAAAAATAAATAAAAAATACAAAGACAACAAAATAAAATTCTTAAACTAACATACAACCTACCCTACCTGACCTCTACGACTGAACTGTACAAAAAAACACACCAGTTTGACATAAACTACTTGACTAAAATTGAGACCTTAAAAATTGTGCACAAAATAACCATGGGAAACATACAAGACGACGACATAATATTAGGCAAAAATGCTGACATACACAAATATAACACTAGAAAACAACAACACTATCATATTGAAAAAGCAAAGACAAACACAGGACAGTCAAAAATACTACATAATGGACTTAAACACTACAACGACTTACCTTACTACTTGAAAACTTTTACTGGAGACAAATTTAAAATCAATCTGAAAAAGCACATGATGACTGAACTAACTAGACTAGACGAGAAATAAAATGACTAGACAATATTAAATTTCTAATGTAACCCTAACGGGTTTTTTAAAATTGTAAATAAATAAATAAAAAGTCTGTAGATATCAATAAAATGCACTTTTTTAGACAGCTGGTAAACCACGTGAAAACACGGGACCGGGACACAACGTATGGTTATATAATCGCGTGTTTACACGGCTCCGGGATACAAAGTGTTCAGGGCGGAAAAGAAATGACGATGATGAAAAATAAGAAAATAAATAAATCACATTTGTTATTTTATTTATTTATTAGTTATTAAAGCTAAACTAATTATAACTTTCCGTGTTAATTGTTCGTCGGTAGTTCGTGTCAGAACTGCGGAACGCGAACCTAACTTAGCAGGATGCACATATTCTGGCACCCGATAGATTGAGGATTCTTATGGACGCCATATGCTCTTGTGGGCGGACGTGGAGTGACGGTGACCATGATTAATATGCAATAACAACTAGCGTGTTGAGTGTAGTTTGAGGTTAACTCGGCTCGATTCTTCATCAAGAGCTTTATGGTTTCATCGATGGGTTTTTTCTTTTAGTCAGTTGGAGGTTTATCCCGTTAAGGGGAGACAGAATGAATGAATTCGGTTTGTAAACAAATGTTCCGGGATGTTCTTTGTCCACAGACGCTTCGTACTGAGACAGAATATGGACTATCCCCATTCGAGACATCAGCATACCGAACCTCGTTCCCATACACATCCGCGGACCCTCGCCGAACGGCAGGTGGGTGAACTTATGCCGAGAAGCTTTGTTCTCCGGCGAGAACCTCTCCGGGTCGAACTTCATCGGGTCCGGGTAGATGTCGGGGTCCCGGTGGAGCCCCAGAATCGGGATCAGCACCGACGTCCCCTTTTCTATCGTAACGTCCGTGTTCGGCAGCACGAAGTCCTTCGTGCAGGACCGCATGATCAGCGGCAGCGGCGGGTACATACGCGCGGCCTCCTCCGCCACCTGGGCCAGGAACTTCATCTCGCCGAGCGCGTCGTGCGTGAGCCTGCCGCCGTGCCTCGCGAGCACCTCGTCGATCTCGCCCCGCAGCCGCGCCTGCACGCCGGGGTTCCGCGCCAGCTCGAACATGGCGAAGCTGGACAGCGTGGACGTCGTTTCGACCCCGTCGACGAAGAAGACGAAGAATTGCGCCGCCAGGTCCCCCATCGTCATCGTCGCGTCCTCCTCTTCGTCGATGTCCTTCGCGCCCTCGCTCTTCTGTCTGCGCTCCTCCCAGAGCTTCATGAGGATCTGCAGGTAGTCGTTTCTGTTGATCTTCTCCTTCGTGCGGTATTTGACCATTTCTTGCGCGGCTTCCACGAAGAACTCGTTGACGTCCTTCTGGTACATGCTGACTCTGAGGAAGGAAACGATGGAAGGGGCCATGAGAGACACTATTTGAATCACGGAGCGCACGAAAGGAAGCGTGATTGACTTCTTGCTCATCTGTCTAAATTTGGTGTCTTCGTTTTGTAAACTGTTGCACTCGATTCCGAACACGCAAGTCCCTATGATGTCCGTGCTGTACCGCGCTAACGTCTCCTTGACGTCGACCGTCTTACCCGCCGAGGCGCTCAGCTCGATGGCCTTCTGCAAGACCTTTCCGTAGAGCGCGATCGTGTCAAACATCGTCTTCATTTTCCCCGACGTGAATGCCGGGATCAGCCGCACGCGAATGTTGCGCCAGCGGTTCCCGTTGATATTGAACAAGTGTCCTTCCAGCGGCTCCGACTCCTCGTGGTGCGTCATCCCGTGGTCGGTGAAGTGCATGAAATCCTTCACCATTATAGTCTTGATCAGCTCGGGGTCGTTGACGACGAGCGCCAGTTTGTGAAAAATGTACACCCCGACGAACGGGTGCGACCGCGTCTTGTAGTATATGTCTTCGAACTGCTGGCCGATCTGAAGGTCCCCGCTGACGAGTCGGCCGATGTGCCCGGTCGGGAAGGTCACGGGGGGACAGTGGACGCCCTTCTTCGCCCAATACGTGTATCTGTGGCGGAACCAGAGATAGAGGGAGACGAGAATCGTCGACACCAAAATAAGCAAGTCCCGAATAGAGAATGCATTATTAGCGCCATTTTGTGTGGCTTTATTCACAAACTGCACTAGCGTAGAATGTTCGCAGCATTCCGCCAGTAAGTGATTGTCCTCTGCACTAAGATGTTGCCCTCTTATCTTGAGTTGTATGCAAACAAGTGGATGTGTTATCAGTACTATAAATGGAGCAATTAAGAACATCTACATAAGTGCGAATCCAGGGGCGAATCGTCTATATAAGCGATTATACGCAGCTTACCATTATATTTGACCATCTATAAAAACTAGCAGGCAGCAGTCGGCTATCGTCGACTGTTACATGCTAGGATATTCGGCCCTGCGGGCCTCAGTGGATCGGCCCTTCGGGCCTCATTTGAATTATTTGAATCTCGGGCACTGTGAAATTTCACCCTTTTGAGCCTCACAATTATTTTTTTGCTGTTAGGAGCAATCTAAATATAATAATGAACCGGGGTGTGGTCCCGTGGCTAGTGTCGCGGACCCTGTCATCAGAGGTCCGAGCATCGCACCTCGCTCTACCACAACTTGGTTCGCATTTTCCAATTAATAAATAGTTTGGGTAAATCGTAAAAACACAAATATTTATTAAAAAAGTTAATGAAAAAATAATAATCTGTCGCTCAGAATAACCCTTCAAAAACCACACAGTTATAATATATTAAATATCCCGACCGCCTCTGTGGTGAAGTGGTTAAGACGCTTGACTCACGCATGGAAGGTTTCGGGTTCGATTCCTGGTGAGAACGCAAAAATCAAATGTGATTAAAGATACTTTTTCTGCCTGTGTGTTGTTATTTTTGTAAGATTAGGTTTGTGATTAGCTGGTTGTTGAGACACGAGATTGAATGAATCATGTCGGGTGAGTGTTTCGGCGATGAGGAGTTGAAGTAACTGCACTTGAACTACATGCTGGAACTGAGTGACTTCGTCGAGCTGGTCTGACGTGAACTGAACTGAACTGAACTTGTTGGGCCGACTGACTGAACGGGCTGACTAACTGGCATTGCGTCCTATGGTCTTTTTATAGGCGACGTTTCTTTGTAGTTCATTTATTCATGGTAGGGACGATGAGAATGTACTGCAGAACGATGCCCTCCGATTTCATGTGCAATACTCATAGAGTTGCATTATACGTTTGTATTGGATTCGATAGAAAATGATGACATTGCATCGTCAGTCATTAGTCTACTTCGAGGAACTAATTTAACGGCGGCCTCCGCGGTGTAGTGGTCAAGACGCTTGACTCACGCACGGAAGGTTCCGGGTTCGATTCCCGGTGAGAACACAAAAATTAAAATGTGATTTTTCTCAAGCCTGGGTGCTCTGTGATGTAATTCACCGCTGTAATTAGGCCTCCTGGCCTGTTGTGGTGCAAAAAAAATGTAAATGTAAAAATGTATGGACCCTACATTTTTATTTTTCTTAATTCACCACAAACCAAATACTCGTCTTATTTGGATATTATTTTATAACCAAATTAAAAACATTAAAATTACTGCTTTCACTACTGCCGTCTAGCGGCCGATCTGTTATACGTTAAAATATATAAGCTAAGATTTTTGTTATTTTTTTTTTATTAATTGAAATACAAAACTGTTTTACCAGAATCAAGTCATTAATGTAGGCAAACGCGCTGACCCACAACGCTGACTATTACACCACGAAGACTATTTTAAGCAGAGCATGTATAAAATCGACCTTACTACACCCGATGCCACCAATATATCTTTTTTTTTAAATTTCGGACTGGCTGCTTTCTGCATAAATACGTTCAATTGATTATATCGCACCTTTAGAACGAAAACGACTTAACTAAAAAAAGCTTAAAATGAGTTAAGACCATAAAACGACTTCAATGAACATTAGAGTGGGCCGATGATTTATTAAGTTTTTTATTTTTTTAGGCATCAAAGTGAAAGGGGTCTAAAAAGTTGCATTTTGGATCACATTGAACGTAAAAATAGTTTTAAAATATATTATATACTACTTTTGGCCCTCAACGGGGGTTAATGAAGTTAATCACTGTCTGAACATTTTGTTAATTATCTATATTGATAAAATTATTATTTTGTTAGTTAAGATATACATTAATCACATTACAAATTCGAACTCGTTTTAAAACTACCGAAACGCAAAAAGTTTACACTCCGCGGAACTGATTCCGTTGAGCGCCTGGCTAATGATGACGAAATAAATGGCTCATTACAACAATGCTACCCATTTATTACAAAACAAAGTGCGACACATGCCCTTAGATGCTTATTTAATAAGGTTTAATGCACATTAAAAAAAATAATTGTACTGATTTTCTTTCGTAAATACGAAATGACAGCCGGTTTACCGCATAAAATTGACCTTTTCGAAAACTTCAAGCTCTAGTTGAGGGTAGTATCGAATATTTTTTGCATTCCGAGTAATCTAAAAGGCAACTTTTTAGTCCCCTTTCATTTAAAAATTCGTAAAAAAAATTATCGACCCGCCCTAATAAACATTATACATCAAAAAACGCAACATTCGGGTGGGAATAGGACAAAACCGTTACATCGGTCACTTTTTTACTCGGAGAATTTAGATTCCGTGTCCGTACAGAAGCGACGCTATTAGTGCTGTGTTTACATTCCTGTGTAAAGGACGCAACGCAGACAAACATATAACATATAGAAAGCCGGTTGAGTCGATTTATCTCAATACAAATGTCAAGTTTATTTTCTGTTTTAAATATTAAAATGACCAATTTAGCTTTGTGATTGTTTCGTTCCGACTTGCCGATAATCTAAGTGACTTATTTACGTTTATGTCATTTCGTGAATAAATAAAAACATGTGTCTGGTGACCTGATCTGACCTAATAAAAAATATGTCATTATCTTATTTATCAAATTTCTTCTGTTTGTTTTTTTTCAATCTAATAATGACTCATTCAATAAATCTCTTGTAATAATAAACTTATGATAATTTATTTTTATTGCATTTTTTTCATAGATTCATAGCTAAAAGCCTTCGGTATAATTTTTAACTCAAAATTTGGTGCTTATTTCGAAAAATACGAAACAATCGACTAAAGAATACGAAGGTGTCACAATTTACATTCTTCTTTTGCAATTTCCCAAAAAGTAGATTTTTTTAGTTGAGTCGATTTCATCCTAAAGGTGCGATATGTATCTATTATCTTTTGTTGCTTTTCTGGCTCTCGTCGCCTCATATCAAAACAAAAAGATTAGGTATTAGAGATAAGATGTTTGGCAAGTTATTAAATTTAGTGGGGTATGTACATACATTAACAGAATAGGTAAATATCCCGTTTTTTGTACAATTTAAAAATAATAAAGGTCTATGAATTTCTGTCGAGTAAAAAAAAAATTTTTTTACTACTTATTAGTAGCATAAAAAATGCTTTCACTACTTATTAGTAGCATACATAATATTTTTACCACATATTATTATTAGTAGCATAAAAAATACTTTTACTACTTATTAGTAGCATACATAACATTTTTACTACTTATTAGTAGCATAAAAAAATACTTTTACTGCTTATTAGTAGCATACAGAATATTTTTACTACTTATTAGTAGCATGCAAAATATTTTTACTACTTATTAGTAGCAAACAACATATTTTTACTACTTAATAGTAGCGTACATAATATTTTTACTACTTATGAGTAGCATACAAAATATTTTTACTACTTATTAATAGCATGCAAAATATTTTTACTACTTATTAGTAGCATACAAAATATTTTTACTACTTATTAATAGCATGCAAAATATTTTTACTACTCATGAGTAGTATACAAAATATTTTTACTACTCATTAGTAGCAAACAAAATATTTTTACTACTAATTAGTAGCAAACAAAATATTTTTACTACTTACTAGTAGCATACAAAATATTTTTACTACTTATTAGTAGCATACAAAAAATTTTTACTACTCATGAGTAGCAAACAAGATATTTTTACTACTCATGAGTAGCAAACAAGATATTTTTACTACTTATTAGTAGCATACAAAATATTTTTACATCTTATTAATAGCATGCAAAATATTTTCACTACTCATGAGTAGCATACAAAATATTTTTACTACTCATGAGTAGCAAACAAAAAACTTTTACTACTTATAAGTAGCATACAAAATATTTTTACTACTTATTAGTAGCATACACAATATTTTTTAATGTATAATTTTGGATTCCCGCGAAAACTGTTATTGCATTGGCCACGCCCCGAATACGTCGCGATTCACATTAATTTCGAACTTTGTTTAAAACCGTTAAAACTTTTATAGGACATCGTCACGAATCTTGTTGTCACAATTATCAAAGCCAAACATATCGCGTTTGTTGCGCGCATAAAGTATAATATTAAACTGTATTTATTGTACCCAAGAACAAAATGATTATTTAATGTTTTTTTTACGTTTGCCTAATAAAAGTCAGAAAAAAAAATTCCGGTAAAACATCACATAAAAAAAAAACTTATATTTAAGTAGTTCTTAATAATGTTAATATTACTTTTTAAATTTATCTACCTTACCTTTTTCCTTTTATATTTTTTGTTCATGTTTACCTTCTTAAATAAAAATAAATACCAAAAAAATTGTGTTCCGATTATATTGCTCACGGTCTGGCAACATTACGCGGTTACTTCAAGCAGGCGCGCAGGCTGGATGTCGAATAGGGGAGGGGGGGGGGGCGTATGGCAGACTTTTGGACACAGTGCGACGTATGCAAACTTGATTCTACGCGCCTTCTTGTATATTATAATTTTATGTCAAATATCTACATTTTGCTGAAAACCGCACATGAATCGGTCCAGCAGTTATTCGGTAGATCAAGGACACACATACGAATATTGCCTTTTATAAACAAGTATATAGATTGAATGCATATTTCTTAACATTTTGTTTGAGTTTTGACATTTTTTTTTCTTTATAAATGTTTTTTTCAATAAAAAAACAAACAAACTACCACGCCGTTAAGGTAGGCAGAGAGGATATAATGCCACATCACTATCCTTGCATGCAAATCTCGCTTCCTCTACATTCATACATCTTCTCATGCACACGCGCCGAGTATTCCGACTTTAACATGTCCATCATCAAGTATTTGTTGGATTATGTCATGCCACGTCTTTTTCGGTCTTCCTTTTTTTCTGCATCCAACATCAACATTCGCATTGTAAATGTTCTTAGCCGTTCTTCGCTGTCCATTCGCTCTACGTGTCCAAACCGACGCAGAGCTCCTCTCTTGATTTTGTCGATAATGCTTATCTCAGCCTTGCATAATGTACGGATCTCGACATTTGCGCATCTATCCTACATAGTTTCACCACACATTCGCCTGAGAGATCGCATTTCGACAACGTTCAGCCTTCTTTCATACCTGTTTTTCCGAGTCCATACCTTGTTCCCATACATCAGGGTCGGAACCAGGACTCCATTGTGAACTGCTAATGTTTTTTCCCATTATTAGTATTTTTTACTGCCTTTTATAAAACATTTTTTTTGCGACTTAGCCTTTTTTCTAAATGGGAGTTTAATTTTTACCTCTTCTCTGGTACTGTGATTACGTTCATGTTGGCTTTTATTTATTTATTAACGGAAATTGTCCATTAGGATAAGCCGATATTTTTTTTCCGAATTTTGAAATGAAAGGGGTCTAAACAGTTGCCTTTTGGATTACTCAGAATGCAAAAAAGATCAAAAAAATATTCGATACTACTTTTGGCTCTCAACCAGAGCTTGAAGTTTTCGAAAAAGTCGATTTTTCGGAGTAAACCGGCTGTCATTTCGTATTTAAATAAGAAAATCAGTCAAATTAAATGTTATAATGTGCATTAAATCTTATTAAATAAGCATCTAAGGGCGTGAGTTGCACTTTGTTTTGTAATAAATGGGTAGCATTGTTTTAATAGGCCTTTGTTTTCGTCAATATTAGCCAGGCGCTCGACGGAATTAGTTCCGCGGAGTGTAAACTTTTTCCATTTCGGTAGTTTTAAAGCGCGTTCGAATTTGTAATGTGATTTAGTTGTTTCTTTACTAACACAAAATAATTTTATCAATATAGATAATTAACAAAAGAATAGAAATTACACCATCAATTGTAATAGAAAATGATAAACTTAATGAAGTCACTGAAATGAAATATTTAGGTGTAATGTTGGATTCACAACTTACATTTCACCAAAACGCTAAGATGGTAATAAATAAGATTGCAAAAAAAATATCAATTTTGGGAAGGATCAGAAGATTTATTGATAAGGACTCCTGCAAAACTATTTACAAAGCAATTATTGAACCACACGTTAACTACTGTAGTAGCATTTTATTTTTATCAAACAAAGAAAACATAGATAAACTAACTGTATTACAAAATAAAGCCTTTAGAATCATTTTGAAAAAAAACAGATACACGAGGGTAAAGTCGATGGTAAATGAAATGAAATTATTAACATATAAACAAAGAATATTTTACAATACAATGATATTTGTTCATAAAATTATAAACTCTAATAAAAAAACAGAATTTTGGAAAAAAATTGATCGGAACCAGCATGAACACAATCACAATACTAGAGAAAAGAACAAAATTAGACTTCCATTTAGGAAAAAGGCAAAGTCACAAAATTCAATTTTATTTAAAGCAATTAAAAAGTATTACGAAATGGAAAAAAATATTTATGAAGAAAAAACATATCAAAATTTAAAATAATGGTCAAGAAATATGTGATAAACAATTTATAAATTAAATATATTTGCAATGTTATTATTAGAACACACATAACAATATGTATGATATGTGTGCCCTGCTGTAAGATTTAAATAAATAAATAAATTAACAAAATGTTCAGACAGTGATAAACTTCAAACCTCGGTTGAGGGCCAAAAGTAGTATGGAATATTTTTTTTGATAATTTTTACGTTCAATGTGATCCAAAATGCAACTTTTTAGACCCCTTTCACTTTGATGTCTAAAAAAATAAAAAACCTCATACATCATCGGCCCTCTCTATTGTCCATGTACACAATTTATATGGTTTAAATATTACAATAAAAGAGTAGTTTAAAACATTTTTTAAAAAGAAAATAAGCATTGACAAATATAAGGGACATCGAGACAAGGTCTGGACTATTTATTTAGTGCTCGTTTAAATCCTGTGAACTTAAACCAAAAAAGTCCAGATCTTGTCTCGAGCTAACAATACGACAAAGACGGGTCATTGGAGAATTAAGGCCATAGTTTGTTCTATGCTGATCGATGAACAGTACTTCATTGTTTCTCAACCTACGAGTTGGAATATGGAATTTTACCAGTCTCAGTAATTATGGAACATCGATTATACCATTTAGTATGCCGAACATATATATGGAGTCAATATTAGTTCTACGTTTTTGTAGACTAGAAATATTTAACATTGACTCTATCAGCGTAAGAATAATTACCTCTCTCTAGTCCAAGCATCCACGCTACTTTTTGAAGCAAGCGATGTTGGACTGATTCAATGTGACTTATGTGATTGATATAAAATGGAGACCAGACCACTATTCTAGGAGGCATATTCTAGAAGAGGGCGAACAGTTGAGCAATAAAGAGTTTTGATTGTACTGATATTAGTAAAATCAGAGGATATTCTGTTAATGAAGCCAAGTTATTTCAGTGATTTATTTACTGTATTATCTATATGCTCGTTGTATGTCAGTTTATAATCCAAAACAACTTCTAAATCTCTGATGGACTTCAATTTTGGAAATTTCTATGAAATTACATTATTTTGCTTTTTTAAATATTTTGTTCTAATTTATTGACTTTACACCATTAGTTAACAGAGTTGATGTCGTCTGATTGAAGAAAAAAACAGTCTTGTAGAGTTTGAATTATTTTGAGAATTTTTTTGTCATCCGCGAAGAGCCAAAAGCAAGAGTAAGATAATGATTTAGCAACAAACAAATAATAAAAACAAATAACAATAAACAAATTAAAAAGTAGGGGTGCCAGATGGGCGCCCTGAGGTACACCCCATGTAACATCAACAGTGGTTGACAAATATTTATTTATCCGAACATTTTGTTTGTTGAGAATTTTGTCGTCCGCAAAGAGCCAAAAGCGAGAGTAAGATAATGATTTAGAAACATCATTAATAAACAAACTGAATAGCAGGGGTGCCAAACGGGCACCCTGAGGTACATTTGATAATATTATACGCAAACATCATCGTGTTGAAAAACATCGTTTCTTTCCAGGTGCTTTGTGCCGGGATGCGACGACCCCCACTCGCCCGCGTACGACAGCCCCTTCGTGTCCATCGCCATCCCCCCGGCCAAGCCGGGCGCGCCCTTCAAGCCCGCCCAGTGCGACGCGTACACGCGCGCCAACCAGTCGCTGCCCGGCCGGTGCTCCGCCGACGACTTCTCCAACAGCACCGCGAGGTGCGACTCTTGGGTCTACGCTGATACCGAGGTCACTATCGTCAACGAGGTGGGTTTGGAGAACTTACTTTGAATGCTCTCCCCCATAGTAAAATATGGGAAAGATAAGTGCCGTCATTAATCTGGGCCTCAATAATTATGAACGCTATCTTCATCTGTAAATATGGAGACGGTATACTTAACTTCTATACTATCTCTATCTACCTCGGTATGTTCTGCTGACTTGTCATCTCAACGCCGTTTTATTTATTCATATTTTTTATCTTACAAACTATAATTAATAATTAAAATAATGTGACCTCACTGGGGTTACCCGTGCCGAGGACACTTAACAATATACTTTTAAAAAAATATTTTTACATTTGAGAATAAACAAAGAACAGAGATAAATAACAAAATATTCAGACAGTTTTTAACACTACGTATTTATTAACATATTACAACAGAGATGAAGAACATTTAAGAGAAGGTAATATAGAGGTCTAGGCATCTACAGGGCTTATGACCTGTCAATGGCTGGTTTAAGTGGCCACTTTACACACTGTGTAACATTCACCATTCTGCCTATATTTGAACATCTGTATTCCTTCATTTCTTCCATCTGTTGATGTTTGTGAAGGTAAAGAGCTGAAACCTTTATTCATGCTGGTGAGATTCATCTAATTGAATTATTTGAACATTTTTTTTAATGATGTATTCGTATTTTTTGTAATCTTCAAATGGACATTTTCACACCAGATTTGGAAAGTAAAATTTGTATAACTATGCTGGATACAACAAATATGTATGTGTCCTGGCTACGCGAAGAATGAATGTCCGCTAATTCAGCAGCACATCTATACAGATACCTTATTCTTTTTTTTTTAAATTTAAATTTAAATTCACAACAGAATTTCAATTCTGACATAACTGTCAATTTTGAAAACAAACGCCTATGCACAAGTAATGTGGCTAGATTCTGCCCTAGTTACATTTAAATATATATATTATTTTTTTTGCACCACAACAGGCCATGAGGCCTAATTACAGTGGTAAATTACATCACAAAACACCCAGGCTTGAGAAAAATCACATTGATTATTGAGAAGGGAATATGTATAAACATGGGCAGAATGGTGAATGTTACACAGTGTGTAAAGTGGCCACTTAAACCAGCCAACGACAGGTCATAAGCCCTGTAAATGCCTAGACTACCATATTCCCTTCTCAGAAATGTTTTCCCCTCTTAGTAATATTTGTTCCTGACCAGAGCCGGAGCGCCGCTCTGCTCAGATAAAAAGCTCCGGAGCGCCGCTCCGGTGCGCTCCGGCCCGCCTACACCACGAGGCCGACAACACAGTGTGTAAGACGCCACATTATTGTCATGTTAGCCAAACATTATTATTTCAGTGGGACATCACGTGCTTCGAGAAGCAATGGATGCTTTCGTTGGTAGGAACCATTCACTTTGCCGGGATCGTTTGTGGGTCGGGGCTGTTTGGACTCCTAGCGGATAGGTGAGAGTATTTATATATATATATTTTTTTTTTATATATTTGGACCCCTGTATTTAGTAGCCTTACGTCTCATGTACAAGACTAAGGTACTCGGAAAAAAAAAGTTTTTGTTTGTCATGGAAATGGGATGTTCGATCACTGATTTTGGTTTATTACCTTTATGAGTCCAATCACCATTGTTGCAAAGTTCAAGAACAATGGCGCGTGATAACTACTTTTTACTACAGTATCTGTTAAGGATATTCCATCTTTCCTGCATGCTGCTTCAAGATTATGGCGTTGCAAACTGAAAAATGGGCACTGAAATAACAGATGTTCTATACTCTGTGAAGAAATATCATCGCATGGACAATAGTCATCATTCCTTCATTTAAACCTATATAGATAACTTCTCATAGCTCCGTGTCCGGTAAAAATTTGGGTCGTTTCGAAAGTACTTTGGTGATGATGACGGAAGTTTGCCGCATCAGCCAGCGTTGGGTTTAGTGATTTGACCTGTAGAAGAAGCGCGGTAATGATCCTCCCAACGCTGCTGCGTATTTTGTTTTACACAGCGTTTAGCAAAGCTAAGGGGAAATTCTGAGAAGAAAGGTGCCGTTCTTTTACAAGTTGCGGCTCTTGCTCGTTCATCCGCTCCCTCATTTCCTACGATACCAGCGTGTCCTCTTATCCAGCATATTTGAACGTTCATTCCTCTTATTTTTTTTTAGCAGTGACAGAGTATTTATATTTGTAACAGTGACAAACTGCCATTAACTCACACATTTTGTCTGTTAAGTTCGCTTATATAATATGTACTTTAAAGCCGAAAGGCTGGAAGCATAGACTTAAGAACAGTCCAGAAGGAGCAAAGAATCATATTTGAATACACCGGACTGTGTGAAATTTATAATAAATAACAAAATAACATTTACCTATCCACGGCACGGCCTATATCTTACAAAAAAGGTGAGGTTAGTCTTATGAATTCAGGTACCAGTCCAAGAACGTCGACTGCCCTTCTGTATGATATGGATATTGTGGAAAAATATTTTCGTACATAACTTTGAAAAGGAAATTATAAAAAAATATGTCACTGGAAAAACGCGAGATGTTTAACAGATAGTTGTGGCGAAAAGATTCGTGACGATGTTCTAATAAAAATTGAACGGCTAGGAACAAAGTTGAAAATTAATAAGAATCGTGACGTACTAGGGGCGTGGCCAATGCGATGACCGTGTTTTGCGGGAATTCAAAATTACAAATTTGAAAATATGTTTTATGCTACTGAAAACTAGAAAAGAAAATATTCCTGGACAGCATAGAATTAAGAATAGTCCAGAAGGAGCGTAGAATCATATTTGAATACATCGGACGGTGTCCAATAATCCCCCCACCATGCCCTATTTTCGCCGCGCGCATTCGTAATGCCGCCGCGTAATGTCGCTTGATGGGAAAATAAATCATAACACAAATGTAAGATAAAAAAAAAGGAATCTGTTAATTTCTCTAAATTGTATTGTGCACGCGGAAACATTGATTGACACAACAGAGTAGATAAGTAAAGGGTCATTTAATAAGAGTAATTGAATTAATGAACTTTAAACTTAAAATATAAAACAAATATTATTTTACATAAAACGGATATTTTTATATCATGTTAAATAATATTTGATGTTTTAAAGATAATGTCGGTCAAATGTCCACCACAGAGTTGTTTAATCCGAGATCCAATTTTTTATTAATTCTCTCATAAGATGACCAAAGTAGGGTTAAAAAAATTACTACCCTGGCAACACTAACGAAATTTCCATTTTGTTTCTTCGACAATCTGACAGATGGAAAAATAATTCAATTTTATGTAATGCATTTGTTACATACACATTAATTTGCTAATTACACATGAAATGTGATTGCATCCTGTTTTTTTAAGATCCTAGCAGTATTTCTACTCTTTACAAAGGACACAACACGGCATAGTTGAATTCAAATCAGGAGTTGCGTACTGGGCGACGTCTACAAAGAAACTAATGGGTCAAAACGTAAACTTACTCATTTATGAGTAGTTGAGTCGCCTTCTGTTTGATGCGCGTATGCGGTTTCTGAACTTTTCTTAATTCTATGTTTGTAGCATTAAGAGTTAATTACATTAATTCGTGTGAGTCCTCAGAGTCTGGGTCAATAAACCTGTCAAGGTCCTCGAATACGGGTGCATACAAACTCACCCTCATTCATTCACACACACACAAACACACATTCACATATACACATTCACACACACACATTCACGCACACACAATTACATACACACATTCAAATACACACATTCACATACATACATACATTCACATATACACATTCACATACACACATTCACATATACACATTCACATACACACACATGAATACAAACGTCACACGCATACAATTACGTAAACTTTTTTCTTATACATTTTGTATTATTAGATTTACAGTGGATTTTTATAATTGGCTTTAGTATTGTTAAAATATTTTTACTTATTTTTTTTATGTAATAGCTGTAAAAATCCCAAATAAAATAAATAAATAAATAAGCCCCTCAGCTCAACTTCAACTCCCTCAGGGGCGAAATCCAGTCATTTGTCTACAAACATTTGGGCAAACTCGAAATATTGTAATATGATTGATTGTTTTCAGGTTCGGAAGGAAGTTCATGTTTATATTCAGCATTCTGCTTATGTCTGTATCCGGGGTACTACAAGTTTTTTCTCCCGACTACGTCACCTTCTGCTGTTTTGTCTTCATCAACGCTCTCGGAACTTCGGGAGTATTTCCTCTGGCTTTCATCATAGGTGAGTGAAGACCAACTGTAAGTCTGGGCGTTTACGGGGCTTACGACCCGTCGTTGGCTGGTTCAGGTGGCCGTTTTACACACCGTGTTACATTCACCATTCTGCCCATGTTTGAACATCCACATTCCCTCAACTTTTCCATCTGTTGATTTTAGTGAAGATAAAGAGCTGAAACCTTTATTGTTGCGAAGAGATTCGTCTGATGGAATTATTTCCCATACTAGGCAACGCCTGAAAACAATTTTCCATTTTTTAAACTTCTTCTTGGACCAGTAGGTTTTATTAGAATACTTTGAGTTTGTCCAAATATTTGTAGACAAAAGACTGGATTTTACCCCCTAGGAAGTCATTAAGATTAACAAATTACAACAGGGATGAATAACCTTTTGGAGAAGGGAATATAGAAGTCTGGGCATTTACGGAGCTTATGACCTGTCATTGGCTGGTTTAAGTGTCCACTTTACACAAGAATCGAATTGAAGAAATATGGACGTTCAAACATAGGAAAAATAGTGAATGTTACATAAAAAAATATATTCATACCTTTTTATTTTTCTTAAAAACAAAATGAAAAGTAACTCGGAAACAATTTCACCCACACAATAGGCTGCTCGCGTACATGGTAATAGAATAAAACAACGTGTAAAAGTATGTCTGCTATTAAATCGCGGCAAATGTTACACAGTGTGTAAAGTGGCCACTTAAACCAGACAATGACAGATAATAAGCCCCGTAAATGCCTAGACTTCCATATTCCCTTCTCTAAAATGTTATCAGTCCCTGTTGTAATTTGTTAATCTTAATGACTCCCTACAGCGTAAAATCCATTTTTGTCTACACGCATTTGGACAAACTCAAAAAATTGAAACAAAAAATGCCTGTCCTTTAATATGCCATTTTTAAAAATTATTTCGCTGTCTGTTAAAACTCGATCGGAGTGATTGATTGAATTGTGCGAAAATATTGACAATTCTTGACATTGAATTACACCAATATGAATTGTTATCTGTAGATAAGTGGGAACTGTAATCTGTGCTATAATTGTGAATAATCTATTGTTGATAGGCTGAATGCTGTCATAATACAATAGGATTGTAGATGAGTCAGTGATAAATAGCCTCCTGACGTCACTGCGGCCTTGATCTATTGTGACGGGTCCCCGTAAACTGGTCTCCCCCCAAGCCCAGTCTCTAGGGGGTACAGGCGGGTGGTTCGCGGACGGCCCGGTCATGCTGACAAGGTCGGATACATCGAACTGGAGATACGTTTTTCACGTCTCGTTAATCTAGTTCGCGGACGGCCGAATTATTCATACTGACAAGGTCGGATACATCGAACTGGAGATACGTTTCTCACGTTTCGTTAATCTAGTTCGCGGACGGCCGAATTATTCATACTGACAAGGTCGGAAATATTGAACTAGAGATACGTTTCTCACGTTTCGTTAATCTAGTTCGCGGACGGCCGAATTATTCATACTGACAAGGTCGGAAATATTGAACTAGAGATACGTTTCTCACGTTTCGTTAATCTAGTTCGCGGACGGCCGAATTATTCATACTGACAAGGTCGGAAACATCGAACTAGAGATACATTTGTCACGTCTCTTTTCATATAGTTCGCGGACGGCCGAATTATTCATACTGACAAGGTCGGAAATATTGAACTAGAGATACGTTTCTCACGTTTCGTTAATCTAGTTCGCGGACGGCCGAATTATTCATACTGACAAGGTCGGAAATATTGAACTAGAGATACGTTTCTCACGTTTCGTTAATCTAGTTCGCGGACGGCCGAATTATTCATACTGACAAGGTCGGAAATATTGAACTAGAGATACGTTTCTCACGTTTCGTTAATCTAGTTCGCGGACGGCCGAATTATTCATACTGACGAGGTCGGAAACGTCGAACTAGAGATACGTTTCTCACGTCTCGTTAATCTAGTTCGCGGACGGCCGAATTATTCATACTGACAAGGTCGGAGACATCGAACTAGAGATACGTTTATCACGTCTCGTTAATCTAGTTCGCGGACGGCCGAATTATTCATACTGACAATGTCGGAAACATCGAACTAGAGATACGTTTCTCACGTTTCATTAATCTAGTTCGCGGACGGCCAAATTATTCATACTGACAAGGTCTGAAACATCGAACTAGAGATACATTTGTCACGTCTCTTTTCATATAGTTCGCGGACGGCCGAATTATTCATACTGACAAGGTCGGAAATATTGAACTAGAGATATGTTTCTCACGTTTCGTTAATCTAGTTCGCGGACGGCCGAATTATTCATACTGACAAGGTCGGAAACATCGAACTAGAGATACGTTTTTCACGTCTCGTTCGTCTAGTTAGCGGACGGGCCGGTCGTACTGACAAGGACGGAAACATTGAACTAGAGATACGTTTATCACATCTACATCATTTTTTATATGTGCGTATTGTGTATTGCAGGTGTTGAGATGGTGGGCAAAAAAAAGCGCGAGATGAGCGGCATCGTCCTCAACTACTTCTACGCTCTCGGGGAGGCGGTGCTGGGGCTGGTGGCGTGGCTGTGCCCACACTGGGTCGTGTTGCAGCTTCTCGTCTCTGCCCCGGCGGCAGTCTTCCTCATATATTATTGGTAACACAGACTCAAACTCTCCAGTCTGAATATTCAAGTTTTGAGGCTTGCCAGATATTTGGTGTCTGACCAAGAGGCTTGCCAAATATCTGGTATCCGACCAAGAGGTTTGCAAGATGTTTGTCATCCGGCCATTTCATCATCTGTTTCAACACTTATCCAAATATCCACTAATATTTTTATCCGTCAATATAAAAGTAATTGTTTTCAGGATTGTTCCAGAGTCTGTGAGGTGGCTGATGGCCAAGCAGAGGAACAAGAAGGCCTACAAGATTATTAAGAAAGCGGCCAAGGTCAATAAAGTGGTTCTGTCGGACCTTGTGATAGCCACGTTTCAAGATTCCGAATCTGACAAATTAGGAAAGGTTATATACATATTTTTTTATTTAGTTTTTTTTTTCTGTTTAGTTTTGTGCCACTTAGTAACCTTAATTTGGTGACAAAATCCCTTGATTTGGCGACAAAATCCCTTGGTTTGGCGACAAAATCCCTTGATTTGACGACAAAATCCATAGATTTGGTGACCAAATCCCTTTATTTTACAACAAAATCCCTTGATTTAGCGACAAAATCCTTTGATTTGACGACCGAATCCCTTGGAATTTGGCGACAAAATCCCTTGTTATTTACAAAAATGGCGCTATATAAATTATCCGACAACAATTATACTGCCTGAAAATCCTTTTCAATTTTTATATTTCTTCGGACACTCAAAATATTGTTTATAAATTTTAAGTTTGAAGCCCTCGAGGTAGTTTAAAATGTGTTGTGTTGCAGAATATGGAAGGGGGTAGCCCGGGAGCCGACTCGGAGTCCGACGGTGAGGAGGATCCGGAGATGGTCAGGTTATGGCCTCTCTTCCTCTCCTGCGTCAGGTCCAAGGTCATGGTCTGCCGATTCCTCATCATGTTTTACATCTGGTCAGTACTGCAGAGATATCTTTTCTTCGGCAGAGTAATCCGGTGTAATCCAGTAGTAAACATTTTGGCAGACGCAACTGGCTCGCTGTATGGAATAAATTCCTTAAAAATGATGTAAATTTACTTACCCAAGAAATGCAATGTATTTAATTTTTTTCTGATGTGTTTTTTCCTAATAATAATGTAACATAAAACATTACTTTCGATGCCAAATAAATATGGTAAGCTGCAAATAATCGATCGTAAGGAGAATTCGCCCCTGCTTAATACATATTTCAAGGGTCTGCATATATTTATATATATATTTCCTCTGTACGCGTGATGTCACTGAGCTCCTAAACGGCTTAACCAATTTACTATATAAATAAAACACGAGTGATACTTTAATCCACAAATTTGGAATATCCAGTGACCGGTTTCATCGCTTTTGCGACATCTTCGAGACTGGTATCTTTATTAAAAAGTTAAATGTATTTATACAGAACAGAGGTAAGGATACATAATTCAAAGTTATATTTAAGTAAATTAAATAAAGTTATTTTTATCTTAAGGATCATTATCAACAAATTTTCTATGGGTTAACTAATGAATTGATATAATGCTATTTTAATGAGTTTAAGTATTTTATTTTATTTTTGGTGTCTCATCCTTCGTGAGTGTGGTTTTGTAAATAATGATTTCTGAAAAACAAAGGGTAAAAAGTAATTAGTAAAATTATATTACAATGGGTAAAGTAATGGAGAATGCACGGCACGTGTGTTATCTGCTCATTAAGTAATTCTACGTCGGGTTTATTTTTTAATCTATTAATTTCGAGAATTTCTAATTTGTCAAGTTTATGGCCTTTGGGTGCAATGTGAATTATTTTTACATTATTTTTTAATTCGAAGGAATGTTTGTTTTCTATTAAATGATTGGCAAAATTAGAATTATCTTTATTATTAGACCATGATTGTATGTGCTCTTTTATGCGTGTTTTAAAGGCTCTACCCGTTTGGCCTACGTAGCATGTATTTTTACAGTCGTTACAATTAAGAAGGTAAGTTCCTGAGTTGGAAAACTTATCTTTTTTGTCTTTAGTATTTACCAACAAATTAGCTAAGGAATTATTATTGTAGAATTACTATTAAGTTCATTAGAACAGATAACACATGTGCATTCTCCATTACTTTACCCATTGTAATATAATTTTACTAATGACTTTTTACCCTTTGTTTTTCAGAAATCATTATTTACAAAACCACACTCACGAAGGATGAGATACCAAAAATAAAATAAAATACTTAAACTCATTAAAATAGCATTATATCATTTCATTAGTTAACCCATAGAATATTTGTTGATAATGATCCTTAAGATAAAAATAACTTTATTTAATTTACTTACATATAACTTTGAATTATGTATCCTTACCTCTGTTCTGTATAAATACATTTAACTTTTTAATAAAGATACCAGTCTCGAAGATGTCGCGAAAGCGATGAAACCGGTCACTGGATATTCCAAATTTGTGGATTAAAGTATCACTCGTGTTTTATTTATATAATAAATTACAATGAACTTCCATCAAGAATTTTCACTTACAAACTTAAATGTTTTAACCAATTTACGTGCGGTTTTTAGAGAAATATAGATCTTTGCGCCATGCGTGTTTGTAGATTTTAAAATCTTCAATCTAATGTGTAAAAAAGAAGTAAGGAGCATAAATTTTTTATTCATCGACCTACCAGGGTTACCAGGGAGAATGCATTTACAAAAAAATGGAAAGATGTTGTTTTTTTGTGTATAAAAAAGTTCGTTTTTGAAACACAAACAGTATTTGTTCTTTGTGGATCTCAATCAGATTCTTTCCTTAAATTCTTTATAATTTCTACCCATTTATTTCTTCTTACTGGATTTTTGGTAATACTAAAATAATATATAATTGAATAAATTTAAAAAAATCGTATTCCCATATAAGTACACCCCTCTGTTGGTGAGAAGACCGGAGTTTGACGTAGGCAAAAATAGTGCCATATTTGGAATTCAACCATAAACAAGTACCTATTCAAATTCAATATTTGAATACTAACAATTTTTAGTTTTGGAATTTAATCACAAACAAGTACCTAGGTACCTACTTATCAATAAAAAGTATTTTTCAAGGCAAGCCAACGTTCGGGCAGGACAACGTCTGTCGGGTCAGCTAGTTCTGTATATGAATCTAACCGAATATTGAACTGTTTCGTCTCTTTCCAGGGCCACAAACGCTTTCGTGTTCTACGGACTGTCCCTCAACTCTATCAACATGAGTGGGAACAAATATCTCAACTTTGTCCTCGTTTGCTTGGTGAGTATTCATTTCAGCGTTACCTCCATTTCCTCTTCCGCACCCGGTGGTGGTTAGCGCACTGCGTTGGTACTAGATACCAGTGGCGAGCGGTGATTTATTTTATAGGTAATCTACAAAAATGTTCAAAAATTTGAGCCTTCATATAAGTAGATAATATACAAGTAATATAATTGAAGAACTTGGCGGAAAAACAACAAATGTCACACACATAAAATTTTACAGGAGAGCAATAAAACCTCTCATTTTCTAATGACACATGATTTTCTTTGCTGTTGATATTGTCAAATGTAGGCAATACAATGAAAACATAAAAAACGTTTCATTTTTGTCAATATCTCTTTTCGAATTTAAAATACATAAGAAAATAATAGTGTGACATTTGATGTTTTTCCGAAAATTGGGCAAATTTGTTGTTTTTCCACCAAATTAGTGGATAAAAAATGCACTAGTATTTTTAAAAAATGAGGAAAATAAGTTTAAAAAATTGACACATTTTGTTAGTAACAAATGTAAATGAAATCGTTCCGCTAGGTGGAGATTCCCGGGTACAGCCTGGCTTGGGTGGCCATGAACAGGCTGGGCAGGCGCTGGTCCCTGGCCGGCTCGCTACTCCTGTGCGCCGTCAGCTGCTTAGGGGCAGCCTACGCGCCCTTTGGTAACCTAGAAAACCATTCATTCATAATTTAGTAATGAAGTAAATTAATACCGTTTATTATATTATATATTAAGGGTTATTAATAGAAATTCGGGTAGAAAAAAAACTCTGCTTTACTTTGCGCCTTCTCTGTTTCCAGACCTGGTTTGGCTGACCACGCTGCTGTTTCTCCTGGGCAAGCTCGGCATAACGTCTTCCTTCGCCGTGGTGTACGTCCACACGGCGGAGCTGCTCCCCACGGGCGTGCGCAGCGGGGGCGTCGGCTTCTCCTCGACCCTGGCCAGATTGGGCGCCATGCTGGCGCCGTTTGTTCCTCTACTCGTGAGTCCAATTTTTACATAGACAGAGCTGTTTTTCTTTATTTCATATAGTTTATTAAAAACATAACTTATTAATTAACAAATTACAACAGGGATTGAGAACATTTTAGAGAAGGGAATATGGAAATTTAGACATTTACAGGGCTTATGACCTGACATTGGCTAGTTAAAGCGACCACTTTACACACTGTGTAACATTCATCATTCTGCCTATGTTTAAACATGCATATTTCTTCGATTCCTCCATCTGTTGATTTTAGTGAAGTAAAAGAAATCCAGTATTTTGTCTACGAACATTTGGACAAACTCAAAATATTGTAATAAAAGCAACTGGTCCAAGAAAACGTTTTTAAAATTATTGGAAAATCGTTTTCAGGCATTGCCTAGTATGTGAAATAATTCGATCAGATAAATCTCTTCGCAACAATACAAGTTTCAGCTCTTTAACTTCACTAAAATCAACAGATGGAAGAATTTAAGAAGTATGGATGTTCGAACATATGCAGAATGACAGGTCATAAGCCCTGTAAATGCCTTGACTTCCATAATCCTTCTCTAAAATGTTCTCCATCGGTGATATAATTTGTTCATCATTTTATATTGAATACAATACAACATATTATGCAAGTCTAACAGTATTGCACATAACAACGAGAGCATCGTTCTGCAGTACATTAACATCATTTCTACCATGGAGATATGAAGAACAAAGGAACGTGGCCTATAAAAAGACCACAGGGCGTGGTAACGCCCAGTCAGTCAGTCCAGTCAGCCCGAACAGTCAGTTCAACGCAGTTACTTAGTTCCAGCAGTTACTTCAATACCTCTCGAAATAGTAATCGCCATTAGTCTTGCACTCCACAACGCTGTGTCACAATCTTATTCGCCGTGTATTAAATACGCATTAAACAGCAACCTCGTGTCTTCATACAATCTCCAGCTGGGGTAGGAGCTCCGACCCTCAGCAAGCTTATCCTTCATATTTATAGAGATATTATAGTTGTTAGATGCAATGTGTACTGGCTACACATCGCCGTGAAGGGAGACTTAAAAATATTGTTTTCTTTCTTTTTTTCAGGGAATCTACTTCGAGTCTCTGCCCCTCATTCTGTTCGGTGGCACGGCGCTCGTCGGGGGAGTGCTGGCCCTCCTGCTCCCCGAAACCCTCGGCTGCCGGCTGCCCGACTCCGTGGAGGAGGCAGAACTGCTCGGCAAAGGCCAAACGTCCTAGCGGCTGCGCTCGAAGCAAAGCTACAGAATCGGTCGAGTAAGTCGTATTGGAAAGAGTTCTTGAGATTAGTTTTTTTAAGGCTGAGATAAAATTCAGCGAGTCCTCGCCAATAACAGATTTTGATGACATACTAAATTTGTGGTGAAAATTCCGTCTAAATGATATAAATTAATATATTATCATGTATTTGTAGAATATGGTGAATTTAAGTTAGTTGAGATTTTAACTCATGAAGAATTTATACATTTTTATATAAATTTAATATTAAGAAAAGTAGATACTAACCCAGGGTATTTAAGTGTTATAAATTTTATATTTTAAATTTGTTATGTTTTAGATAATTATATTAATATTGATTTTTACTTCTAAATGTAATCAACAATGTTTCGAGTATGTCCGAATGTTTGTAGACTCCTTGTAGATTTCCTCCCCAGGGAGTTATTTGGCTCTTAATTTGTTGCAACAGAGAGGAAAAAATTTCGAGAAGGGTCTGGGCATTTACAGGGCTTACGACCTGTCGGTGGCTGGTTTGAGTGGCCACTTTACACACTGTGTATCATTCATCATTCCGCCCTGTTTTACTTCACTAAAGTCAACAGATGGAAGAGCCGAAGAAATGCAGATGTTAAAACGAGCAGAATGGTGAATTTTAGGCAGTGCGTAAAGTGGCCACTTAAACCAGCCAATGACAGGTCGTAAGCCCTTTGAATTTGACCACGTAACCGAATATCGCACGCCACTACGCTGGCTCAGCATCCGGCATAGAAGAATCATTCACATTCTATCACTTCTTCACAATATTTTCAATAATCCCCACAACGCCTGTTTATCTGAGAGAGCTCTTTAAAGCCGGTTCTTTTGACGTCTCAATACGTACTTACGAAGATAGTAAAACAGATAGAAAAAATATATAATAACTAAATTTATTTTTTATAGTGGCAACATTCATACGCCTAGATGCTCTTATATATGTTAATAGGGCACAATCTAGCCACATTATCTGTGCATCTATACGTTTGTTTTTAAAACTGACAAAATTTTGAATAATCCCACTTTGCCGGTTTATCTGAGAGAGCTCTTCCAGCCTCTATCACAACATGGACTATCTCTTCGTTGAGAGAACCCTTTTAATACCCATTCACATTAATTTTAAATCAAGATTGAAATGTCACTATCGAAATGTTTGAGTTGTTCCTTTAACCTTCTTCTTTCCATCAATAGACATCAAAAAAGCGGTCTAAAAAGTTGCATTTTGGATCACATTGAACGTAAAAAAATATTTAAACAAAATATTCCATTTGGAAAGTATTTGGCCTTCAACCGAGGTTTGAAGTTTATCGCTGTCTGAACATTTTGTTAATTTTCTTATGTTGATAAAATTATTTTTTCGTTAGTTAAGATATAACTTAATCACATTACAAATTCGAACACGTTTTAAAACTACCAAAATGATTACACTCTGCGGAACTAATTCCGTTGAGCGCTTGGCTAATATTGACAAAAACAATGGCTTAATTAGGTTTAAAGCACATGATAAAATTTAATTGGACTTATTTTCGTAAAATAATTAAATATGAAATGACAGCGGGTTTAGCACAAAAAATCAACTTTATCGAAAACTTCAAGCTCTCGTTGAGGGCCAAAAGAAATATTGAATATTTTTTGCATTCCGAGTAATCCAAAAGGCAACTTTTAATACCCATTTCCTTTCAAAAGTCGGAAAAAAAATATCGGCCTACCCTAATGTCCATGTACTTGTGATTTTCTCAAACTGAACAGTTTGGGTAGGTAGGAAGAAATTGCCTTAAGGCCTATATGCCCGCCTTTGTATGTTTATTACATTATATATAAATTGTTATATAAAGTGCTAAATAAATTCCCAGACTTCCAATCCCTTCTCAAAATGTAATGTTTGTACCCGACAACGGTTTGCATTTTAAATAAAAATCAACAATTTTTTTTATCTGTTTTTTTATTTACCCTGGGGCTATAGGCGTCGACATATCAGACACGGCGAAGGCGGTCTTCCACTTCGTCCTCGTAGTGATTTTGAAATTAGATTGATCTTAAAACTTATAACATAAGAAATCAAACACTGATTTGAGGTCTAACTGAACACTTTATTTTATTTTTACAAATATAAAAACAAAAACTTCGTGACAATTGTTTAGCCTTGTTAGGGCATTTTCAAACGAAGGTGCTTCGTGTTCAGAGTAGACTCAAATCAGTGTTTGATTTCTGATATTATAAGTTTAAATATGGAGTCCTACAAAATAAACACCAAATCAATCGAAAGATTGGATCTTATTTATCATTTGCTTACGAGGAACAGCGGTGGCTCAGAATTTTGATGAATGTTTTTCTATCACCCTCTCGCAGATGCCGTGCGAAAGACACCCGCGCGTCGGACTGACATCGACGGTTTACGAAATAAAACAGGATAAATGTTTTAAAAAAATCATTTATTTACATGAATGTTTTGTGTTACATTACATTATATAGGTAATATGAGGCAAAAAAATATAAGTCTGTTACATAATCAATGAATATTCCTTACAAACTAGGGTTAACTTTTTTGTATCACTGTCATAACGTACAATTCTCAAATCTCTCATTATATTTCATAGTCCGATCTTTCTCTGCGATATTGTGTATCCGCGTCCTAATTAACATATTTTAGTAAAAATCAGACAAAAATTTCATAAATACTACGCGAGATGTGCTAGACATCGTAATTAATATTTCAATGACTCCCACATCACACCCTGTGGTGCATAGGGCACTCTGTGTTGGTACCATTTTTCCGAGCTTTCTGTGTTAAAAGATGTGTCGAAATTGTGATAAAAATATTGTTCAATCATTTTGTTCATCGTCCGTAGGCCATTGCATTGTTGCTAAAAAAAAGTGTATTTGCACCATCTGTTGGATTTAACTCAACCGGAATTCTAGAGTGGAAAAATATTTTTTGTCTGATTTTAAAACTAACAAAAACATATGACTAAAAAGTAAGAAATTGTGCAATAAGCTGAGTCTTATTTAAAATGTCACAAAAATAATATTATAACGTTATTTTACATAAAAAATTAATATATATATATTTTTTTCAAATTTAAAATGAGCACCTAAAGAAAAACAAAACGGTAAAGGTATATGCGTTATTTGAAAGAACATTTTCTGCTCTATACATCTTATAAGATATTGTGTCAACTTCTAACTTAGAAGTAAATGTAACTTATATATATTATTTTATTTGATTGCAAGCCTTCGAAATGGAAAGTCAGGTAGACAAAAGTAAGCATTTTAGACACTTCTGTTCGCGTTCAATCGAGGTGATAAAGCTGCTCGCGATATCGCGATGGCTGACAACAATGTTAGCACCCGACGTAATAACATTTTTGCTGTTAAATATAGAAACAAATTCTTAAGGAATATTAAGGCAAACATATAAGATATGAAGGTTTTAGCAGCAAACTTAGAGATCTCCATTGAAATAGTTACTGAAATATTTGCCTTGAAAAAATAATTGTGAGATTTGTGATTATGCTTCACCAACTCAGTGAAAATGCTAAGTTTGCGAGGTCAAGTAGTATAATTGAAATTTGTTTTTGCAAGATTTAGAGACGGTTTTGAATCACGCTATTATTTTGGTAGGTAGGTTTTTATGCGGATCGGCCTAGGCGAATCGGGTTAAGTTGGGCTGCGTTTCGAAAGCTGAAACGCGTTTTCAGAAATAAGGAAATCCCAAATAATCTGAAGGCTACAACTCTCGTGTTCTGCCGGTGGCAACATGAGGTCTTGAAACCATGTCACTCACTGCTCACTGCTAGAAGTGTTCACAAACTAAGGTGCGCTCAGCGGTCTACGGAAAGACAAATGTCGGGCGTCTCCTCGAGAGACCGAGCAAGGAATGAGGAGACAAGACGCCGTACAAAGGTGACCGATATCGCAGAAAGAGTGGGAAGACGAAAATGGCAGTGGGCGGGTCGTGTGGCGAGACGAGAAGTCGATAGGTGGACCCCCGGAATACCGAACTGGAGACCGCAGAGGAGATGGGCTGACGACGTCGTCGAACTCGCGGGCCATGGATGGAAACAGTGCCCAGGAGAGAAAAACATGGAAAAATTTGGAAGAGGCCTTTATTTATTTTGGCATCAATAACTGATTTTCCGTTTTTGGTGGAGATTTCCAAATTTCCTTCTAATACCCTCATTTATTATATCAATACATTTTGGGAAAACTGGGCCGTACATTTAAATGCTCAATTTTTACCGCGTGTAAGAAAACATTTTTTTGTCGAATTTCCCATAGCACTGAACTTCCTCGTTGTAAAACGACAAGTGTTGACAATACGGCTGCCGTTACGGAGCCGATATGTATTCCGGCTAAAGGTCCGCACTAGAGCGTCACTGCGGTTAGTTTTATGAAACTTTTGTATGCAAAACAGTGAATGAAATTTTTCATGTGCAACACGCCGCGCAGTGATGCTCTTGTGTGGTTTGTGTCTTGTGTTTGTGTGATTTTGAAAAATGTATAATTTACCGTCCACTATAATGCTTTAAATGTATTTTTCAAAAGTGCTATATCCCTGTGGTAAAAATAAAATGTAACATAATTTTAAAAATATGTTTTACTTAAGAAAATATTTCTGTACCGTAAAGCTGAAACGCTGGAAGTCACATCTGGTAAATTGTTCAGGAGAGCGGTTTGAAGTTGTAAAACTGTTTCAAATGTATCTCTCCAAGTCAAAACACTATTTATTGCTGATTTATAGGCTTTTTCTTCTTCCAAGTCGGTCCCTCAATGCTGAGGATCGTGATCACCATGAACACTTCTGATTAGTCTGTTCCACTCCAGTCTGTCCTCAGAAAGACGTACTGACTCATCAAATTTTAGCCCCGTAGCCACATTTATTTGGTCAGTCCATCTATATGGGATTCTACCCCGGCTTCTCCTACCTTCGACTCGGCCGGTCATTATTGCCTTTTCTAGATTGTCTGGCTCACGTCTAGCAATATGTCCAAAGAAAGACAGTATCCTTCTCAAACACATCACTGATAGACGAGTTGTAATATGGAGCTCTTCCAGTATCGATGCATTTGTCCTTCTGGCTGTCCGAGGCACTCGCAGCAGCCTTCTCCGACACCACATCTCGAATGCATCGATCCCTTTCCTCTCGTGGGCACGCATTGTCCATGTTTCAGCCCCATACAGGAAAACGGAGAATATCAGGGCTTCCATCAACCGCTTTTTTGTGTTTATTGATATACCTCGATCTCGCCAAATCTTCTCCAAACGGTTCATTGCTTCTTTGGCCATTTGAGTCCTGTGACCAATCTCAGGTCTGCAACTGCCGTTGTTGGAGATAAGTGAGCCGAGGTACACAAAGTCACCCGTCAGTTCAAGGTCTTGCATCTGCCTTGTCCTTAGGAGACTTCCAGCTCTGTCTACAATCATTAGCTTTGTCTTATTTTTATTTATTTTCAGACCCAGAGCCTCACTCTCCAACTCTATCCGTCTGAAGGCTTCTGCTAGCTCGGTTTCATCTTTGGCAATCAGTGTCGTGTCGTCTGCATATCTCAGATTTGACATTTAAAGTATGGACTGTCAAATAACCATGGGACTTTGATGTTTTTTGTTCTAACCGCCCGGCCTGCGCCCAAATTCCTCCTCGGACTGTAGTATAAAAAGTCATGTAGAATATTAAATGAAAAACAATGTATTTATAAAACTTTCTTTAGGCGAAAACATTAAATTACGTGCCATTAATTATTTATGAAAATAACAGGTAAATATAAATTTAATGACACAATATTAATAGCGATAAAACAGTAATTGAAAGCAAACAGTATGTGAAAAAAAGCAAAGTAAAATAATGAAATTAACGGCAAAAGAAATGCCATAATGGTTAAGTATGGCTGATTATGACAGTAAGACCTAATCTGCTGCGTCAGAGGTAGTTTGTTATGAAAATGGTGTAATTAATTCGGTATCCACTGCTTTAATACCAGCAGAGTATTATTACTGCCCCACTGGTGTACTGGTGTTTTAGAACAGCTATTTCAGTAGTGGTATACCGGAGGACTCCGATGTTTGCAGCATAAATAAAATCTGAATATATATACAAAATGACATTCATAACTCAATTTTGCAAAAAATGTGACTTCTAGACTTTCAGCTTTAAGGTACGGATATTAATTAGATAGATGCTCCAGTTTATATGCGTCACAGTCTCAAATGAAATAGTAAGAGATTGTATGAAAATAAACATTCAAACAAATCATCACATTTTTCTTAGGGGTAGGCGGAGAGGATAGAATGTCTCATCATTCTGTCTTCGCGTAAGCACTTCACTTCCTCTACATTCGTGCATCTTAAAATGCGCGCGCGGCGATTATTGAGACTTTTGGCCTGCCCTTCTTCGAGCGCTTGTTGGATTCGGCCATGCCGTGTCTTTCTCGTGGTCGGCGCATTCCCCTATCGTGCTCGAGACCCGGGTTCGGTTCCTGGCAGGGTCGATTGGTGGTCTAACGCCACCGGCGGCTCTTGACCAAAAACCTCGGGGGTGCATTTTTTTTTACATTTGTTAACTTGTATATTAAACTAAATAGTTTTTTTTTTAAATGTACATAATTCTGTATACTTTACATTAACTAAAAAACTCTGCAATCAATGTTTAAAATATAAAATTAAAAATAATATTAACGATTAAAAAAAGCAAAGTGACTGATATGCCAATAAAGCTGAAATTGACTTGTATGAGGGTTGATTGACCTATTTTGTAACGCCACAAAATCGCCGCTGAGTCTCGCCTGCTAACGTCACTTAACATCAATATTGAAGAATAAATTAAGATTTTTTTGAATAAACAAATTCCATGTATTTTTTATGTCAAATAGTGTTTGTATGTCCGAGCATACATCTGACGACAGGACATATTTCCTGTAAATGCCTGAATTTTGACATTCCTTTTTCAAAAATATTTTTCTACTTCTGGTTAAATAATATTTATCAACATAATAAATGATCGAAAAATACTGTGTTAACAAACGCTGATTAGATTATAGAATGAAGAGAATTTTGAAAACACGAGGCACTTCAGCCTGGGGTGTATATTCAAATATACAAAAAAAAAACAGATTTAAATACGGCTATTAAGTGGCTTTTGATTGACTTTTTGAGGATTTTTCTCAGTCCAGTGCATATTTTGTTTATTGATGTACTTTGCAATGTGAATTTGAGCCGGTTTCAAAATCGCTTTCGCATAGTTTTCGGGATGTGTCAGAATCCACCCAAGTGGCTCCGAAGACGTCTGACGCGTTATCCACCCCAGTAATAACCAAAGCGCACCAAATTATTTTATAAGACATTTATGACGTCATAGCCGAGACACTACACTGAAAACTCGCGAAAAGTGGTCGAGACGCTTGACTCACGCACGGAAGGTTCCGGGTTCGATTCCCGGTGAGAACACAAAAATTAAAATGTGATTTTTCTCAAGCCTGGGTGTTCTGTGATGTAATTCACCACTGCTATTTGGCCTCCTAGCCTGTTGTGGTGCAAAATTAAAAAAATAAATAAAACGAGAATGTTAATGTTGAGTGATGTTAGCAGGCGCTACTCAGGGGCGATTTGTTTGCGTTACGAAATTGAACAGTGCTTATTTAAAACAAGTCAGTCATCCTCGTGGTGTAATGCTCAGCGCGTTTGCCTACCATGCAGGAGGTCACGGGTTCGATTCCCGACATGGTAGATATGAAATATTTATTTAAAGGGGTGTTTTCACACAAGAATATTTCATAGTCCCTGGACTGGTACCTGAAGCGTACGACTGATCATCTTACCTTTCATGTAACAAAAAAATTTATCAAGATACGCTGCGATTGGTGTACCAATGCAGTGCCCAATGCACCATTAGGTGCAGAAAGGGAATGATGAATTTAAAACGAGTGCCCGAGTGATCCGGGAGATAAAATTCCGAGTGATACTACTTCCTGCGGAACAAGCCTGCCCCATTTATCTCTAGGACAATGCCTTGATCCATTGTCCTGTCACCAAGTCTAAAGCTGGGACAAGACAGTATTGTCCTGTCCTTATGAAATCTGACATACGCACTTCAACATTTACCCCTAAAATTACTTTTCATGATGGCACTGTAATATAATGTTAAAAAAAATACATTAAAAATTATACAATATAATATTTTGACAGTTTTTATTTGAATAAATATTCTAATATTTTGCGTCCATTTATACTGTTGATATTATATCTCGCGTCATTAGAATTTTTCATATGACGATGTCGAATCTCTCGCAATTAATTAATAATTAACAAATTATATTTGAATTTTAGTTAATCTACGATTATTTATTGCGTAATAACGATCTATATTTACTGTATAGGACAGTAGATTGTATAAAAATCTGCATTAATCTATTTCTAGTGTTTGTAACCAAAAAAATGTAGCCCGATGTTTATTAAAAATATATTTGCAACCGATGTGATTCGGTACATTGGCAACTGTGTCTTATACAATCGATATATGAGGTTTAATAAAAAATACACAAAATATTTGAATTTTGAATTCAATAGCCTATTTTTTTTCCCTTGATTGGCACACATGTTTATAATTAATTAATCTGTCAATTTTCGGCCATTTGAGATTAGATTAGCTGTCGGTCTTTGACAGACAAAACGCATCTCGGTGTGATCGGCGAATTAAAAAAAATATTCCAGAGCGAAAATGACGGAGCCAAAGATTTATATTAATTAATGTTAGTAAATATTAGTATTTAACCACTTAACGACTTTTTATGTCTACCGGTTTTGAGACGTACACAGGAGTTAAAATTTTACATTAAAATAATAACAGCATGGAGGTATTTCACATTAAAAAAGCTTTAAAAAAGAATTTTCCCTAATTTATTTATATATACGCCCAATGGGCATTTTTATGGACACATTTATACATAGACAATTATTATAACAAAATTATAATAGTAGACTTTGTGGGAGTGGAAGCGGGAGAGAGGTGTTTATAATTGAATTTGATTCAGTGATCATTTGAAAGAAGACAACTTGTTATCAAAGAAATCAAGACTGGTATGTTTGTTGGCAGACCTGAGAATTCTGGGCATAGGGGAATGAAAACCATAGTTAGTTCTAATAAATAATAATGAAATATCTTTCCAATATAGCCCACTTTTTGATTTAAAAATTAAGCAATCGTGTAACGTTCAACCACTTGCCCCTTCCCTTCCTAACCTCTCCCCCACAAATTCTGTAATATATTGCTAAATATTTTCAGTCTATTTTTAGTGCGTGTTCAAACATGGTGATGTTTGCATCCCCTTTAACTCTGCATGTAATTTATGTGTTTTTTCGTTAATATTATGGTATATATTATGGTGGCGGTAAAGGTGATAGCGTATTTTAGTATTTGCATGCTGGTGTAGCGAGTGTCCTGACGAAGAGACGGGTACGTCTCGAAACCGGTAGACATAAAAAATCGGTAAGTGGTTGAATACTAATGTTTACTGGCATTAATTAAAATGCTTGATTACAAAGTTAATGCTTTAAACATAAATGAGAGGTGCCATGGTTGGAATGTCGGAGACCGCTTACGGAGTCTGCCATGGCCAGAAAAGAGTGGTTACGATTGGTACGAATGTTTCGAAGAGACGTTGAAGATGACGAGAAGATGGAGAGGAAATCGTTTTCATGCGGATCACGCAAATTGACTATCACCGGCGAGCTTGCTCGCAGCTTTTCGACAAAAAACCAGACCGCACTGATGCTCCAGCCGTCGGAGTCACCGGACTTGGCCAGATGTGACTTGATTCTGTTCACTAAGATGAAGAGGACTAGAAAAGAACTAGGTTTCGCGACCATAGATGAGATGAAGACCGAATCGCTGACGGAACTGGAAGCCACCCTAAAGGGTTCATTCGAGGATCGAAAACTCGCTGGCATGAGTGTATTTTGGTGTCTCCGAGATGGCGATGGCTGCGAAGGCGACAGAATTAATAATGAGAAATAATCAAAGATATTTTTTAAATATATACAAATTCTGTGTATTTCTTTATCAAACCTCGTATATGTGAAAAATTTCTGGGTAACTTTAAACGTATTTGATGATTTTGCTGGTAAATTAAGTGTAAAGATTAAAACGACAGTTTATAATGAAACTTAGATCTATGTGTTTTGTTAACCATTAGAAAAGAAAAAGATACATTGGTTCTTATTTATATATATTTTGCCATAATACTCCACGTTTGGGGTCATCGAAAAGGATAAAACGCATTTAATTCGTTTTTCGTCTGTCGAGGGCACTAGAAGCGAGCCTTGAAACTCGTGGATTCGTCGGCCTAGTGGTCGGCGCGTTTGCCTACCACGCAAGAGGTCTCGGGTTCGATTCCCGATACAACGTTTTTACACTAAAATATTTCATGGCAATCTGATCATTCTACCTTCAAGTAACAAAAACGATCGAGATACGCTGCGATTGGTGTACCGATGCAGTGCCCTATGCACCATTAGATGTGGAAAGGGAATTATGATTATGATATATATGATACAGATGCTTCTTTCGGCCTTAACCTCGTCTTACTCGTCTACAGCTGACAGATCATCGGAAGGACAGAGCAGTGGCAAGCAGTGATTTATTTTATAGGTAATCGACAAAAAAATATAATTAAATTGTAAGTAATATAATTATAAATGGCTATTTTTTCTGTGGTTCTGTGAAAATCGACTCAAACAACAAATATTATTAACCACGCGATAAACATAGCTTTATTCTGCACTATTTTAATGCAATACTTGTACAAAAGTTTATTAAAAAATACCACAATGACATTCAGCAGATATTTCCATTATGATTTAAATGTCAACACTAAGCACTGGCTGATTCCTTTTAAATTGAATAGTGCTAAAAACGGCCACTATAAACGCCACATGTCCTAGGCGAAACGTAATGTGTCAACGGTATCCTATCAAAGAAAAACAGTCCTTCGGAAGTAATAATCGAAATACTAGTGTTCAAATAGAGAATCTTCCAATAATATTTGTAATCTGCAAGCTTGTTTTAGTGCTGAAAAAACGCGACTAGGTTAAAGATGCAAAAAGTGTACTTTTTTGTATGGAGGAATAAGCTGAGGTAATCGGCTAGTTTCATCGTTCACTGAGAACGGGCTGGGCGCACTTAATAGATTTTTTTTTTGTAGTAAGATATAAAATGTGACAGTGATTTATAATAAATAAAAATGATTTTATTTATTTTCCCGTAAACATCTTCTTCTTGGTGCATAGGGCACTGCATCGGTACACCAATCGCAGCATATTCTGATCATTTTTGTTGCATGAAGGTAAGATGATCAGTCTTACGCTTCAGGCGCCATTCCAGGGGCTATGAAATATTCTAGTGTTAAAACACCGTTTTAAATAAATATTTCACATCAACCATGTCGGGAATCGGACCGTAAACATAGTTATTATAAAACATTATTATCAAAAGATAAATATAATGGTAAGCTGCGCATAATCGCTTATTTGGACGATTCACCCCTGCGACACAGGAGTTGGCGTTAAACAGGGAGGAGTGGAGAGTAGTGTGGATGCCATTTACTCCACTCAGGGAGCAGACGTGGATTTGCTTTTTGGTATGACACTTGACAAATTAACTATTACGCTCAGTGTATATATTTGGAAATTTATTGTAAAATTATTGGTATAAATTTAAGTAGCTAGAATTTCACTCGTCCATGCACTTTGTAGCTGCAAGACGATTAGTAATCTAGCTTCAATAGGTAAATGTTATCAACCATTTAATTTCCAAATTTAGTAAATGGGTTCTAGAATTCCAACTGTCCATGCGCTCAGTAGCCGCAAGACTTGTAATCTAACTTCTATTTTTATAAATTTGTTTATTTTTTTTTTTTTTTTAAATATCACTTAAACTTCAAACTTCATTGTCAAATAAAAAAATGTAAATAGGGGCTAGATCTCTTATAGTCCATGCGCTCTGTAGCTGCAAGACGTGCTGGGATATCTATTTATTGTACAGCGCCCTTGAGGTGATTTTCACAAAAACGGCGCCATATAAATTATCCAAATATATATATATCTCGCATCTAGTGCCCTTCAACGTTATATTAAATTTCAATGTTAACAAAAATGGCCATACTGCGTAATGTTGATTGGTGGCTTCAGCATCATCCTGACGGCGCGAGAGTATTATGGGTTATTCCTACATTTAACGCAAAAATAACGAGTGAACTGCGTTTTTGGAGGTTAGAATTTAGTTCTGGTGGAATTTGTCCAATTTTTGGACACCTTTTCTGCGCGTCTGATCCAATTGGTCCAAGAATATGCGGCGAAAGTCATTACCGCCGACGTTGGATGCCTCGTAACCTGAAAGCAATTTACTTTCATTCAATACATTTATTTTAGCACAAATAACACATGAAGTAAAATTACAACAATATAAAATTTATGTTATTATCAATCATTTATAAATCAGTGAATATGATACATGTTTAAGTCGGTGGATAAGAAATCAATTAATATGGATGATTTGGAAATTAGTGCGCATGATTGGTTTAGAAATCAGTGAATATAATTAATTTTTCAGTGAAGATGATCATTTTATAAATCAGTGAATATGATTAATTTAGAAATCAGTGAATATGATTAATTTTTCAGTGAAGATGATCATTTTATAAATCAGTGAATATGATTAATTTAGAAATCAGTGAATATGATTAATTTAGAAATCAGTGAATATTGTTAATTTTTCAGTGAGAATGATCATTTCATAAATAAGTGAATATTATTAATTTTTCAGTATAGATGATCATTTTATAAATCAGTGAATATGATTAATTTTTCAGTGAAGATGATCATTTTATAAATCAGTGAATATGATTAATTTAGAAATCAGTGAATATGATTAATTTAGAAATCAGTGAATATGATTAATTTAGAAGTTGGTAAATATCGTTAATTTATAATGTGGATTTTTTTTTTCAGTGATGATTCAGAATACGATTATTTTAGAAATCGGTGAATATGATTAATGTAGAAATCAGTAAATATTATTAATTTTTCAGTGATGATTCTAAACATGATTATTTTAGAAATCAGTTTATATGATTAATTTAGAAATCAATGAATATGATTAATACAGAAATAAGTGGATATTATGAATTTTTCAGTGAATTTGATTAATTTAGAAATTAGTGGATATTATTAATTGATCAGTGGACACAGTAATTAAATATGAATAATTTAGAAATAAGCGGAGATTATAAAGTTATCATTGAATATGATTAATTTAGAATTCAGTGAATATGATTAATTTAGAATTCAGTGAATATGGCTAACTAAAAAATCACTGGTTATAATTAATTTATGTCCGTGGATATGATCAATTTAGAATTTGCAAATTGTTTTTTTTTTTCATTCCACTATTCATTCAACTGTTGGAGAATGTACAGACAATCTAATGAATGGCATGCATTACGAGTAGTAGTAACATGCACAATATTATACATACATGCATGCACACCGATGCATTCAAAATGGTAGGCGGGATACTTTGCTCGTTACATAAAAATATTTTTATTTTTTTTACATATATGTCTGAAAGGCACTTTTAAAACATAGAGAAATTAATAAAAGAAAAAAAAGAATGGAAAAAATTATAATCTGTACTAAAAGAAAATCAACATCATTGCATACCAAATTACCGTTTCTTCTGATACATCCCAAGTATTAAATCTCTCTGGGTCCATTGATCGGTGACACACAGCGAGCGATGATTTCACCTGAAACACAGAGCGACGATTGCCAAGAAGAAACTCGGCATTTTAATACATTATCTTCTGCAAGACTAGCAGTATTGCATGGACTACATGCTGGAACGGAGTGTCTGTTGAGCTGACTGGGTGCTTCCACGCCTTGTAATCTCTATATGGGCCGTGTTTTTTTGTTCTTCATCTCCATGGCGGGAACAAAGTAAATGTACTGCAGGATGTTGCTCTTATGTAGACGGACGTTTTACGTTCATTGTTCTTCATTTCTCCATGGCGGGAACGAAGGTAATATACTGCAGAACGTTGTTCTTATGTACACGGATGTTTTACGTTCTTTGTTCTTCGTGTCTCCATGGCGGGAACGAAGGACATTGCTCTTACGAGTATGCAGACAGAGGTTTTACATTCATTGTTCTTCATGTCTCCATGGTGGGAACAAAGGATATTGCTCTTATGTAAACGGACATTTTATGTTATTTGTTCTTCATATCTCCATTGCGGGAACGAAGGGCATTGCTCTTATGTAAACAGAGGTTATACATTCATTGTTCTTCATGTCTCTATGGCGGGAATGAAGGACGTTGCTCTTATGTAGACGGGGGTTTTATGTTCTTTGTTATTCATGTCTCCATGGCGGGAACGAAGGTAATGTACTGCAGGACGTTGCTCTTATGTAGACGGACATTTTACGGGCAATACTGTTAGTCTTGCAGAATATAATGTAATGTATACAATAGAAAAAAATGAATTTCTCCATAGAATCGTTGCTCTGTATTTTAGGTAAAATCATTGGACAAGAATTATCGCATGATGATATCATCATCAAACCCTAATCCGCACCTGTTGGTGCATAGGGCACTGCATTGGATAAGTACACGCAGTGTACCTCGATCATGTGTTACGGGAAGGTAAGGTGATCAGTCTTACGCTTCAGGCGCCAGTCCAGGGACTAAGAAATATTATATTATAAAAACACCCTTTTTAAATAAATATTTTGTTGTAACCATGCCGGGAGTCGAACCCGAGACCTCTTGCATGGTACGCAAACGCGCTGACCACTACACCATGAGGCAGACAGCTTACCACTCAGTATAAAATTAGACCTTAAATAGCAATAGGAATGTAAGAAATGTACTTATGATTGTCAATATTCAGTTTTCATCATTTGTAATAAACATATTTCACTTGGGCGCCAGTCTTGAAACTGAGTAATAAATATTTAATGTCGTCCTTGCCAGGAATCGAACCCAGATTCTCGAGAATGGTAGGCGAACACGTCAACCACTACACTACGAGAGGAAAATACTCGTCCACTGTAGTTCCATCAGGTGTTAACGTAAGTTTTGTCCGTCTTTTTCCAAATTTAAAAATGAGCACCAAAAGTAAAACAAAAGAGTAAAGGTTTTTCGTCATTTGAAATAATTTTCTCTGCTCTACAAGATGTTGTGTTTACTTTTACGTTACATATATTATTTTATTTGCTTACAAACCTTCAAAATGAAATGTTACATGGACTAAAGTGAGCATTTTCGACACCTTCTTCTGTTTGGGTTCAATCGAGGGAATAAAGCTACTTGCGATATTTGCCCAATGTACGGTGAAGATGCTGTGAATTATAGACTAATTTGTTGTAAAATCATGAAGGAGAATACATTATTGACTAATTTGTTGTAAAATAATGAAGGAGAATACATTATTGACTAATTTGTTGTAAAATAATGAAGGGGAATACATTATTGACTAATTTGTCGTAAAATAATGAAGGAGAATTATTGACTAATTTGTTGTAAAATAATGAAGGAGAATTATTGACTAATTTGTTGTAAAATAATGAAGGAGAATTATTGACTAATTTGTTGTAAAATAATGAAGGAGAATTATTGACTAATTTGTTGTAAAATAATGAAGGAGAATACATTATTGACTAATTTGTTGTAAAATAATGAAGGAGAATACATTATTGACTAATTTGTTGTAAAATAATGAAGAATATATTATTGACTAATTTGTTGTAAAATAATGAAGAAGAATACATTACTGACTAATTAGTTGTAAAATAATGAAGGAGAATACATTATTGACTAATTAGTTGTAAAATAATGAAGGGGAATACATTATTGACTAATTTGTTATAAAATAATGAAGGCGAATACATTATTGACTAATTTGATGTAAAATAATGAAGGAGAATTATTGACTAATTTGTTGTAAAATAATGAAGGAGAATTATTGACTAATTTGTTGTAAAATAATGAAGGAGAATTATTGACTAATTTGTTGTAAAATAATGAAGGAGAATACATTATTGACTAATTTGTCGTAAAATAATGAAGGAATTATTGACTAATTTGTTGTAAAATAATGAAGGGGAATACATTATTGACTAATTTGTCGTAAAATAATGAAGGAGAATTATTGACTAATTTGTTGTAAAATAATGAAGGAGAATTATTGACTAATTTGTTGTAAAATAATGAAGGAGAATTATTGACTAATTTGTTGTAAAATAATGAAGGAGAATTATTGACTAATTTGTTGTAAAATAATGAAGGAGAATACATTATTGACTAATTTGTTGTAAAATAATGAAGAATACATTATTGACTAATTTGTTGTAAAATAATGAAGGAGAATACATTATTGACTAATTTGTTGTAAAATAATGAAGGAGAATACATTATTGACTAATTTGTTGTAAAATAATGAAGGGGAATACATTATTGACTAATTTGTCGTAAAATAATGAAGGAGAATTATTGACTAATTTGTTGTAAAATAATGAAGGAGAATTATTGACTAATTTGTTGTAAAATAATGAAGGAGAATTATTGACTAATTTGTTGTAAAATAATGAAGGAGAATTATTGACTAATTTGTTGTAAAATAGTGAAGGAGAATTATCGACTAATTTGTTGTAAAATAATGAAGGAGAATTATTGACTAATTTGTTGTAAAATAATGAAGGAGAATTATTGATTAATTTGTTGTAAAATAATGTAGGAGAATATATTACTAACTCATTTATTATAAAAAAAAAGTTGTCGAGTCCTATTGTTCTCTTCATTTGAAAAAAACGGACACATCTCATATTAACACCTAATATTTTACACTTAGAACTGAATTCTTGATTTTGTCCGGACACAGACATAGAAAGAAGTAAATTGTATATTTTTAGTAGTTACAAGACACAATACACGAAGCTTCTTTTGCAATTTCATGCTCCATACTGTAAGAAAATGTGTGTTTCCTTTAAAAAATCAATGTTTTCATTGTCGACAACCATTCGTAGATCTTTTATTTTCCTATTTATGCGTCCTAATTTAATTATATCTTCAGTCAACGTGCAATATCGCCAATCTAAACAAATATTTTAAAGATTCAACTTTTTGCGGTAGTTTACTAGGAAAATGTTAATGCTTTTTACGTGTCGGACATGTGGGGCACATATGCAGAACGTGCGAGGAACATGTGAGGCGCACAGAGCGATAAGGCTGTAGTCTGGTAAAACGCAAAATGAAGAAATCATACGATTTTGCCATTTTAAAACAAATGTTTTTTTGTAATCGCGCAAGAATAAAAAAAATAAAAAAACATAAATTAGATAAAAACAATATTTTTAAAGGTATTTCTGTTAAAAAATATACTTCAAAGTTTTATGTAACTACAATAAAATTACTTTTAGACCGGCAGATTACGCCATTTCAAATTTAGACTAAACTTAGGTATCTGGGGTCTCAATAAAGACTAAGTATTGAACCAAAATTTGTTGTAATAATTTTAAGATAATAATAATAATAATAAATTGAACATGAAAGCCAAATTTTAATTTTTTGATTTTGAAAAGAAATACAAGCATTCTAAATCACATACATTTTTGTGACTTTTTCCTTCATTTCTACGTTTTAAATATTTACTTCGTTGGGCTGAGGAATGAAGGGAAGTGAATTCCTGACTGCCTGTGGGGTTTAAAAGCCTCGAAATTCTGCCACCAGATTTGTATATTCGACAGGACCTGTAACAGGGCCACGGAAAGTAGCGAGAAGGTCCATTCGGTATTCATAAGAAGGAGGAAAGGGACAAGACCACAGGATGTACAATAAGTTTTTCTTGGTTATTACGGCGTGTGTCGTTTGTACAATTTACCGACGTTTCGGATGGCATTAGTGTCTATCATCGGGGTTAATATATCATCAACATACCTCAAATACATACTGTTTATAGTACCTACAATACTCGACATAAGAACCCAGAAAAAACTTACTGTCCATCCTATGGTCTTGTCCTCATAGGATGTCAACTGTGTTTTGAGTGTGTCTAAACACTTGCAGACAGGATGGATTTTCTCCCTAGGGAGTTATAGATCTAAATTTGTTGCAACAAAGAGGGAAAACATTAATAATGGTGAATGTTATACAGTGTGTAAAGTGGCCACTTAAACCAGCCAACGACAGGTCATACGCCCTGTAAATGCCTGGACTTCCCCTCTCTGTTGCAACAAATTTAGATCATAAGATGTGATCAAAACCTGGGTTATGCCAAAGAATATTGAGGAAACCATAGCAGTATTCGAAAGAGAGATAGTGTTGGTTTTATATTTTTGTGCAACAGCTATGGTGAAGGTGTACAGTGGGTTTTGCATGTTGGTTTGCATGTTGGTTTAATTGGTGTCCTGACGAAGAGACGGGTACGTCTCGAAACCGGTAGACAAAGAAAAGTCGGTAAGTGGTTATATGCAAATATTTAATAACATTTAGTAAAGAGAGATCCTCAGAGTTGTCTATAGCCCTGGGGGAGAAAATAACCGTTGGCGTCGTCGCTACAACAAGGAGCTATGTGAGCGCCCGATGTGCTATTTTTGAGGCGGGCTGGCCAAATAATTAGAAAGGACGACGACAACTCCATAAACACCTAACTCTCTCCGTGCCACAAGGACGACGAAGAAGGAAGGCCCAAAATACGATGGATGGACTGCATCATTACTGATACGACAAGGTTGGAAGTGAGGAACTAGATAGTAAGGGCATCGGACCGACAAGGCCCACACAGGGTTGTCGAGCTTACGATGATAAAAACTGGTAAAATATTCTGAAAAAAACTTATTGTGTATTTGAACAGCTGATGACAGCTGAAAGATGGCCAACACATGTTCTTGATGCCGTGTGTCGTTTGTACAATTTACCAACGTTTTGGATGGCATTAGTGTCTATCATCAGGGTTAATATATCATCAACATACCTCAAATACATACTATTTTAAGTACCTACGATACTCGACATGAGAATCCAGAAAAACTTATTGTGTATTTGAACAGCTGATGACAGCTGAAAGATGGCCAACACATGTTCTTGATTGAATTGTTATTTTCAACTGTTTTACAACAGGGTTACTTACCCCAGTTAGATAGTCAATTCAATTTTATATTGCTGTTATAATTATGTAAATATAATAAGATAAATATGTGTATGTTAAAATTTATTAAAATATTTATTTTTTAGTGATTAGCGATAATGCACGTCGGTCGACCGAAATTATTATACCTACTTGGCGAGTTGATTAGTGCTTTCTGTTAGTGCTGTCACCTAGCAAGGCACTAGGATAGGCCTCCGTGTAGAAAGGGGGCAACACACACTGTCCTGCCAACAGAAAGGGATGGTTAGGGGCCCCTCTGCCACACGCCGGCCGACACAATACAACTGCTCCGACACTTTTGGCGACAGATCTTTATTTATACAACAATCCTTTACCAGTTACATTATTCGAGACGTTAACAGAGAATATTTATTACAGAGTGCAGAGTGGGAAGCGAGCAATTAGAAAATCAGTAATGTGTCAATTTTGTTATAAAAATTGAATCCTCATAACTACCATCATACCATTTCCCGTAAGGGTAGGCAGAGAGAGTGGACCGCCACACGCGTCCATCCTGGCATACATTTATAGCTTCTTCCACATTCATACATCTTGTTATACATGCCCTTCGATTCTGCCTGCTGTTGACATGACCAGACTTAAGATTTTGGTTTATTTTCCCCATACATACTTGATTTCATCATTTGTAACCCTGCCATACATTGATTTCCCACACATTCGTCTAAGAGATTGCATTTAAACCGCATTTACTCGGCTTTCATCCTCCGCCAGTTACATGTTTCACTTCCATACATAAGTGTCGGGACTAAAACTCCATTGTGCACTGCCAATTTAGCTTCGATATTTTATTTTATTTAATAGTATAATTATACATTTTTACAATTTAAAAAAAATTTCACTTGTTACATTTTTACTAAAACTAAAATCTCACCAAGCCACTTTTTGCAGCTTGTTGGATTGACATATTTTCATTAGCAATTACTGTGCTTAGTGCGCTGTTCATTTTGCTGCCCGCATTCCTTTCAACAACTTTTTCTTCTCTTCCATCTCTTGAAAATATGCTTCCCAGATAAACAAATTCTTCTACTTGTTGGAGACATTTGTCGTTTACATTTATTATGCAGTCAGTAGCCTCACTTCCCCTTTCAAATACCATCTTTTTTGACATACTTTCATTCATCGCCAATTCGCTCTCAAGGCATAGATCATACATTCTAGAGACTATTTGTCGCAAATCCTCGTTGCTGCTGATATTTATTTGAATGCCCACTTCTAAACAGCACCCTGCATAAATATGTAGTAACAAATAAACGATCATAAAATAAGACGCTTGCCACATGTTCATTAGGCCTAAAGTATTTAACTTCCTGCCGCAGAAATTCGAAAAGGAAAACAAAAATGGAATAAAGTGGATTCTCAGCCTGCCGTACTAATTAGAAAAAGACATAATATCTGGAGTGATACAATGAGTACTCGCATGCTGATAGTGGTAAAACAAAAAAGAATATATTAATTCCTGCCTCCATACAGGCGCTCCTAATGAGGCCGTTTGTTACAAAATAAAAAATACAAGTATTAAATTAAATAAATGAGAATACAATGGAGACTGGTGGTTAACTAAATTAATAATGCAGGGATAATAAATTAACTGCATGCTTCTGACGCCATCACCAATACAAGGAATGGATATTAAATTAACGAGTTGATTCAAATGTAAATCTGTCATATATTTCGACAGTAAAAAAGCTAAGTGCTTGAGTTACAAAGTATATCCAAAAAGTAGGTTCCATTTGTATTTCTTGCTATCGCAGCGCTGTGATAGCAGTTTTGCGCATGTGTGGTACTTACCCTGACCTATTGAAAAGGAATTGACGCCATTATAAGTTAGATGACCGCTGTGCACGCTTCGTGGTGCTTGTTTGAAATGCCAAATAAAATTAAAAGCCCCGCTGCTTGTGAGATAAGGTCTTTAATTAGTTTCCTTCATTAATGCGAAGAAAATGAAACCAGTCGGCATTCATCAGCAGATCTGTGAGGCGTACGGAGAACATGTGATAAGTGATTCACAATAGTAGGGAGACGAGTGAAGTCTAGAAAATGAGCGCGACGACAAGCAAAGTGGACGTCCATCTGATGGACCAGTTTGTCGTGCGGCGGGATTCTCAATTTTATTCGGAATTTCAAACAAGCACCGCGAAGTGTGCACAACAACTAGCTAAATTATAATGCCGAAACTGCGATCGCAGCACTGCAGTGGCACGAATACAAACGAAACTTACTTTCTGGATATACCTCCTATATATACCACTTTCTTCAGAGTTTTTCATCTCAAAATTACTCCATCCTGATTAAGATATCGGTCTAATTGGATTTTTCCCCTGATTTTAGAGATTTGGATGGTACTTACTCAAAATATTATCAAGAAGAAAAAGACTCTTCTATGCAATTTTCCATGGGTATTCCCTAACACAAGCTTAAGTTCTCATATTGTGCTAAAGGTCAAAACTATGTGGTGAATATCTGTACAAACGGTTCTATACACATTTACTTTGAATAGATCACTGACGTATAACAAAAAGACTCGTTATTCCCTTACTAGTCTCATTTTATAATTGTTATTTTTTGCACCACAATGAGGCGCAATCACAGTGGTGAATTACAACACAGAACACCCAGGCTTGAGAAAAATCACATTTAATTTTTGTGTTCTCACTGGGAGTCGAACACGGCTTAAGTCGAGTGTCTTAACCATTAGACCACGGAGGCTGCCTTTTTGGCACTGGGCATTTCAATTGCGGCATATCTAGACCATTTTTGTTACATGGAAGGTAAGGTGATTACTCTTACTCTTCAGAGACGATGTAATATTCCTATGTGAAATCACCATTTAAATCCATATTTCACATCCACCCTGCCAGGAATCGAACCTGGGACCTCGTAAATGGCAGGCGAAGGCCCCAACCACAACACTACGAGGTGAACTCAACACCGCTTAATTAGCTTTTTTAGGAATTTTGATTGAGAGTATCCAACGAGCCAAAAATACTCGTCGACGATTCCGGTTCATTTTTATTGTTTTTGTTTAGTATTTTTTTTTTAAAAGAACAGAAATTTTAGCGCTATGATTTACCGGGCTTCGTGGTGGAGTGGTCAGCGCATTTTCCTACCATGCAAGAGGTCTCGGATTTGATTCCCAACATGGTTGACATGAAATATTTATTTAAAAAGGGGTTTTTACGCTAGAAGATTTCATAGTCCCTGGACTGGCACCTGAAGCGTAAGACTGATCATCTTACCTGCATGTAACAAAAATGATCAAGATACGCTGCGATTGGTTTACCAATGCAGTGCCCTATGCACCATTAGGTGCGGAAAGGGAATGATGATGCCATTTTCAACGAACTGTAAATAACCCATTAATGTAAAATAGAAATCATGGGGTAGACTGGGGTCCGGACCTCTGGTCCGTGAGTTCGCAACACTAGCCACGGGACCACAGCCCGATTCAAACGCAGAACTGTATTCATCATTTTTTTATTGATTAATTAATTAAAGCATCTTCTCCTCACAAACTATGCCATTTTTCAGCATATCGTCACATCTGATCATGACGAAACCCACAACTTGAAATAATATACTACTACGCGCTAGTAACTTGCCTATTTCATTATACGTCATTGATAACAAACTTGACCTGTGTCCTAGATAAGAGTTTGAAGGAAAAACAAACATCGTTATAACTACAAAAGTTAAACATTCTAGCTAGAAATTTTAAAGGTACGAATGCGATATACAAAAAATTTATTACAGAATGAAAAGTAACTGGTTCTAGAAAATTCCACGATGCAACTGAGCTACTAACTTCAGAGCTATCAGCGGGATAGTTAAATATTGTGTCAACCAATCGGATTAAGGTATTTATAAAATGGCCACCACCAAACATGTCAAACTTTCAAGCTGTTAACAAATTTCAAGGTTAATCCGAAAAACGAACGTAAAACGAACGTCTCTTCAATTTGTCAATATTTTTAGATCGCAAACGTTTTCGTGAGAATCAAATGTGTGCACGCACGAAAATGTATCAATAGTGTTTACGTTGGTAATTTACAAGTTTATATTTGTAATTTACGTTTCGAGTTGGTAATTTACATGTTCACATTTGCAATTTACGCCTCGAGTTGGTAATTTACATTAACATATTACAACAAAGATGGAGAACATTTTAAAGAAGAAGAAGACATTTTTTGATGATTAAAATTTTTTTTTTTTTAAATCAAATGAACTTTCCGAGAACGAAAGACGTTCAGCTCATTAAGAAACATATATGTTAAAACATAGACGGAACGGTGAATATTTAGATATTTTCAACATAGATAAATCTGATCGGAATATGGAAATTCAGACATTTAACATTTCAGACTTATGATCTGTCATCGGCTTGGTTAAGTGATCAGTTTCGTACTGCGTAACATTCACCATTCTGCATAGACCTTAAACTCTGTAAATGCCTAGATTTTGATGTTCCCTTTTCTGTTCCAATAAACTTCAACACATTTGTCCACTAATATTTTAACATATTAGTGGACGGGTTGTGGTCCAGTGGCTAGTGTCTCGGACTCACGGACCAAAGGTCCGTGGTTCGAATCGCACTCTACCCCAAGTTGATTTCATTTTCTGTCATTTACAACTCGTTGAAAATGGCCCTCAAAATTAAATATTTGGGTAAATCATAACAACGTAAATATTTTTTATTTAAAAAAAAACATACTAAAAATATTGTCAGAGTGGTGAGTGTTACACAGCGCGTAAAGTGACCATATAAACCGGTTAACGACCGCCGTAAATAAATGTTCTCTATTTCTGGTGTAATAAACGCTATTTGAAAACATTATTGAAATTTGAGTGCGTGCACACATTTTGTGAGGGTATCAGTTCTACACAGTGACGTGTCTACGGAAGGTTCCAGTACATACCTTGGGCCATGGTGAGGGGCTCCTTGGGAAGAGACAGGTGCTCCGTGGTGCTGGTTTGGAAGTAATTTGTCATGCCTGCAATAGTAGAACAAGAAATGAGGTGCTGAGATATGTCGACTATGTTCAGGACAAAGGCTTTCAAACGGGAAATATCACATACTATAGTCCTATAGCTTGATTAGAATGACAGCTGTCAAACTAATTTCATTAGTGATGGGAAATTACTGATCACTGATCACATCGATTTTATCAATTATTTCATGCAATCATGAAACTCTGTTTCCGAAAATTGACATGAAAAACGCAAAAACAAGCCTATTATAGTGAGTTTAATACAATGAGGAATTCCAGCCCAACTCTGAATTAAATTTAAAAAATATTTTCGTATACACGTTAATATTTAAAATTTTGGAGTAGGATGAAATATCTCAAAAACGCACGCAAAAATAAACAAAAAATGTTAAAAATAGTATTCATTTTAAAATCGTAAATAATGACGTCACTCCTTATATCTACGTGTAGTATTTCCGGTTTCCGCTTTAAAGCCCCCGCACCTTGTAAGGAACGTTTTGACCATAGAAAAAAAAGAGTATAATTTGTATCATTTGACATTTCAACCAGAGATTATGTCAACTTTCTAGGTTTTTCTTAATCGAAACGTTCGTAAAAACAACCATAACAGAGAAATGAGCAAATTACGATCAACTAAATGAAGTAAACAAAGCAATATTCCATAGATTCTTGTCAGGTCAGTGAAAGTAAGAACGTCGTTAATAATTAGGTTTATTTTAGTTTTAGAGCTGATTTTATAAATTAATGTTGATTTATGTTTCAAGCATTGTATTAAAAAAAATAATTACCACGTCAGATACAAATGATTTTTCGTGTGTCAATATAAATCACTCCTTTGACGTTACTACAAAGTTATGTAGTCACTTTTTCTGACAACTGTCATTCTAATCATGTTACATTTTAAGAACTATAGGAATACAGATTAAAATATTTTAAATGGATTTAGAAAAATTTATTGTATTTTAAAAATCAATGCGGATATTGTGGAGAAATGTTTTCATACATAACTTTGAAAAAAAAATTATAAAAAAATATGCCCCTAGAAAAACGCGACATGGTGCGGTAAAAATTACAGCGTTAAATCTACAAAAAATGATAATTTATTTGTACCTACATATAAGTACATGAGTAATATACTTATAAATGGCTATTTTTTGTGTGATTCTGTGGAAATCAACTCAAACGACAGATATTATTAACGTGATATACGTAGCTTTATTCTATACTATTTTGATGCAATATTTGTACAAGTTTATTAACAAATACCACAATGACATTCAGCATATATATCCATCATGATTTAAATGTACAGACTGAGCACTGGCCGATTCTACTTAAAATTAATAATGCCAAAAACGGCCACTGCAAGTGCCACATTTCTTATGTGATACGTAATATGTCAACAGTATCCTATCAAAGAAGAATAGTCCTTTAAAAATAATGTTAAAAATGCTAGTTTCCTAATAGAGAATCTTCAAATAATATTTGAAAACCGCAAGCTTGTTATAGTACTATAAAACGTAACTAGGTTAAAGATGTAAAATATACTGTGTACATTTTCGTATGGAGAAATAAGCTGATGTAATCGGTTGATTGGCTACAAAATAAACATTAATAATGTTGATTCATAGCTTTAACATCATCCTGACGGTACGAGAGTATTATGGGTTGGACGGTTCACAGCGATCACTGCTCATCAGAATGGCCAGAGATCGGGAGGAGTCCCGGGTGAAGGTTGCCAGCCCTCGGCGGGAGCGCAATGAGAAGAAGAACGGCCGCACGCTCACCTGTGGAGTCCCCAATGGACTGTGGGAAGAACCCGAACCCTTGGCACGGGTCGAGCAGGGATTTCCGGAAGCCGATGCCCTCCTGGCACAGGTCCGTCTGTATGGTGGCGTCCTGTGTCTGCACTTTCTTCTTGGGCGGGTATTCTTGTTTTACCTAAACAGACAAATTAATTTAAGTATTGGTATTCATTTAAGTATAGTAAGAAGTCTAGGCATTTACGGGGTTTATGACCTGTCATTGGCTGGTTTAAGTGGCCGCTTCACACTGTGTAACATTCACCATTCTGTCTATGTTTAAACATCCACATTACCTTCTCAAAAATGTATTCCCTCTCGGCTGCAAAAATTTAAATCCAAATAACTCCCAAGGGAAAAAACGGCAGTTACCTTGACGTCTACGTCTTTAACGTCTTCCTCTTCGTCTTCCGCATCCCCTTCCCCGTCCTGCTCATCGTCTGGACTATACCACGGAGACTGGGACTCGTTCTTCACACTGCCCCCACTGCTCCCGGCCAGGAAATCCTTGGCCATGCTCCCGAGAGAAGGGTTCTCTTCCATACTGCAGCTAATTAGAAACACCGGGTAATTAATTACAAATTAATATAAATTAATTATAGTGAATTAATCCTCATCGTCAAGGTTGCGTCTTTGGACCGTTCCTTTTTATAATCCTCATGGACCTTAATCATCTTAAAGAAGTCAATTCCATTAGATCGAGGAATAGCCATCTCCTCCTCCCGAAAACTCTGCGACCACTCACCTGTTGACGCATTGCCCCTTTTTTAGCTTTCAAAGACGACAGCCAGAGACGCGATGCAGAAGCCTGGGTGAAGATCTACGCGACATCCCGTCGGTGATGGGTAATAAAGAATTTACGCGAGAGGTGGTATCATACATGGTCAATATAGTGCAGGCAATTGGTAAAATAAACCAAAGTAGGGAACAAAATGCCGAACACTCCTCTAGTGGAGCGGCAGGCCTGTTGACTGCTGCCAACAGGCCGGCTTCTCCTGCAGAGTTTTAAGTGGTTTCCTCTCCACATGAGCAAATGCTGAGATTTTCCTGATTAGCCCACATTAGTATATCCCTAAAGAAAGAAGAAGTCCCTATATACTTAAAAAGACAAGTATATAAATATATTATAAGCAATTTATTATATAAATAAAAGACAAGCGATACTTTAAAACACAAATTTGGAATATCCGGTGACCGGTTTCATCGCTTACGCGACATCTTCGAGACTGGTATCTTTATTAGATACTTTATTAATTAGGTATTATTGACAACCATGAAATTATGCGGAGCATTAGCTTTTATGTTCCTGATAATTACCTTGGACAGCGTCAACATAGACTGTTTCACATTCCAATATACAGGACCAACCTGCTAATGGTTATGCCTGTTGGAAGGGCTATTTCCATGTTGAACAATATCACTTTGGACATTGACATTTTTCACGTCTCCGAGGGAGTTTTTCGTTACTAGATTCTCTTACTTTTTTAACATATTATTCTTTGGATATTATGTATACTAATGTGTTTTTTTTACATATACCTAATTTTACCTAATTATTTCTATATGTATGAATTAAGATATTTTATTTTGTAATGTACATATATATGAATAAATAAATGATAAATGATAAAGGAGTTCAATGTATTTATACAAAACAGAGGTAAGGATATAGAATTCAAAATTCTATGAAAGTAAATTAAATAAAGTTATTTTTATCTTTAGGATCACTATCATAATTTTTTCAGGTTAACTAATGAGTTGATATAATGCTATTTTAATGAGTTTAAGTATTTTATTTGTAGTGCTAATACTTAAACTCATTAAAATAGCATTATATCAACTCATTAGTTAACCTGAAAAAATTATGATAGTGATCCTAAAGATAAAAATAACTTTATTTAATTTACTTTCATATAATTTTAAATTCTCTATCCTTACCTCTGTTTTGTATAAAAACATTGAACTCTTTAATGAAGATACCAGTCTCGAAGACGTCGCGAAAGTGATGAAACCGGTCACTGGATATTACAGATTTGTGGATTAAAGTATCGCTCGTCTTTTATTTATATAATAAATTACAATGAACTTCCGTCAAGAATTTTCACTTACAAACTTAAATGTTTTAAATAAAGGTAAATAATAAAGCAACTCCCATATAAAAAAAATAACTCCAAGGGGTTGAATCCAGTTCTTGTCCACAAAACATTGGATAGGCAAAATATTGTTGAATACATCTAAATGTTAAAAATTGTTTAAATATTAAAAATAAATAAAGCGTATTTATTACTTGGGATCTTCCTCCTTGTATTTGGGACTCCGCCCTTTCCTTATGACCATAACAGACCCGTCTGGATTAATTTTCGGAAGGTTTTGCGAGGGGATAGCGTCTTTGTTGAGGGTTTTCCACTGCCCTGAAATTCAAAACAATGTATTATCTATACTTTTAATTTAAAAACAAACAAATCATCCCGCCGTTTCCCCGTAGGGGTAGGCGGAGAGGACAGAATGCCAAATCACTCTATCTTGGCATACAGACCTCGCTTTCTCTACATCCATACATCTTCTCATGCACACACGCCGATTATTCCTACTTTTGACATGTCCATCTTCAAGTATTTGATGGACTCGATCGTGCCACGTCTTTCTAGGTCTTCCTCGTTTTCTGCATCCATCAACATTTGCGTCGTAGATCCTTTTAGCCGTTCTTTCGCTGTCCATTCGCTCTACATGGCCAAACCGACGCAGCACCCCTTTCTTGATTCTGTCGATAATGCGTGTCTCGGCCTTGCACACTTCACGGATCTCGACATTTGTGCACCTATCATACATCATTTTACCACACATTCGCCTGAGGGATCGCATTTCGACAGCATTCAACCTACTTTCATCGTCACTTTTCCAATTCCATACATCAGAGTTGGCACTAGAACTCCATTGTGAACTGCTAGTTTAGCCTCCTGCGATAAAATTTTAATTTATTTTATTTAATTTTACAATACGCCAAAGGGGCATTTACAAAAAAATATACAGGTACAACAAACATGGCAAATAATAATTTCAAAAATAAACAACAGATTTTTTTTTTGTATACACGTAGAAACAATAAAAAGCATACTGCAATGCAAAATAAAAAGTGAAACTTTGCATAGTAAAAAAGGCAAAAATATGGATAAGAGAAAATGCTAGAATTAAAAAGCAAATCGTAAATAACTTGTTAAGAATTTAAACAAAAAAAAATGTAAATACATATATATATTAATTAATTAATTAATTATGGATAACTTATATAGCGCCATTTTCGTAATAAAATACCTCAAGGGCGCTTTACATGGTGATTCTATTGTTAAGTTAATTTAATTGAAGCTTTTAAATTTGTAATTTAATTAAAATAATTTATTTTGCTGTCACGTGCTACGGATTTATTCAAATGATTTAGAGAACAAGTGGGTTTTAAGTTTTTTCCGAAACATCACTTCACTTTCACAGCCTCGCACCTCTGCTGGGAGAGCATTCCATGCCATAGGGCCTGCGACCGCAAATGCGCGCTCACCAAATTTAGTGCGCTGTTTGCGTAGAGGTATAATAACTTTTCCTCTCGCCGTAGACGTAGCTGATCTAAGCGTGAGATGCCTGTCAGCTAGTTCATCTGGATATATATATATATATATACAGTAGAACGTGCCATATGTGTAATCAGAAATTAAATAGTATTGATATTAATAACATATCTTTAACTTCCTTTAAAAGTGAAATTTAACAAAATAATTTAAGTTATGATGTTGCGCCTTGAATCCGCAGCCTATATTATGCAGGTTATGTGCAGTTCTGTATGTAGGCGCATAATAAATGTATTCGTACACTGTATGGTCAACTATAGTTGTATTATTTATTGTAATGTGCAACTGTGTGACCAATATTCATTTACATTTCTAGTAATATTATAAGTTTTGTATGATTAGTTATTTTATGTTATGTATAATTTTTATATGATAACATTTACAATAACAATATTATGTGGAAGCCTCTAATTGGACTTAATGATATGTATTTATGGTATAATTGATTCTTATAAATGTATAAATGTCTGTTGGCTTTCCAATGAAATAAAATAAAATAAAATAAAAAAATAACGATCACGGAATTAGCGAGATCTCGGATGTAACGAGGAAACATTAGTTGACATTTTAGTTCATGGTTTTCTTCATACAATTATTCACTGTTATAACGAGCTACTTCTCGGACATACTGAACAAAAGTATTGTCAAAAATTACACAAAAAATCGTCAATTGTTAAAAACATCTTCTTTTCCACATCCGCTCCCAAGTGGAGCATGTGGACATCACCAGTTGCCTCCAGGAGACCCTATCGCCAGCCAGCACTCTCTCGATTCTTCCCATGTCAATTAAGCGCCCCTTAATTCTGCCGAATAAAGGCTAAAGATCGTCATTGACGGCCTTCCAGGACGGCGTGATCCCGCGGGTTTAAAGAAGAGGCAACTCCGGTTTAGGCTCTCTCTAGTCCAAGCATCCACGCTATTTTTCGAAGCAAGCGATGTTGGACTGATTCAATGTGATTTATGCGATTGACATAGAATGGAGACCAGACCACTGAGGCATATTCAAGAAGAGGGCGAACAGTTGAACATAAGATAATAATATTATATGGTACACAAAAATATTTGATACATTAATTTCAGAAAGAGATAAGATAATAATAATACACATCAAAAACAGAGAAAAAATTCCAAGAAAAAGAATGTTTTATTACGACGTTAATCATTAGTTTTGAACAGTGCATTTTAGAACGTTTTAAAATTGATAATTGTATATTAAAAATGTGTATATACTGATATAAATGCCAAAGTGTGTTGATTAGTGTGTCATTCACGGCTCTTTATAACTCCTCGGTGCGAAGCAGACTCGAGATGGGCTCGACGATTTGGGGGCCACATGAACTGAGGTACTCTCTTGTGATAAGAGAAAATGCAAAAGGAGATATCTCTACATGAGAGTGCGGGTATTACCCTTGGCTCTACCCGACCGAGTTTCTCCAGGGTATGCTCGGCTACAACAGTTTAGAGACTAGAAGGAATGTGTATTTGACTACACATTTTTTTTAAAATTCAATTCAATTCATTTATTTAAATATAAAATATATTCAATACGTACATATTATAAAAAAGAAAAAAAATATATGAAAGACACTCATGTCAAAGTAGTAGGAGAATTCTGCTCCGGAAAACCCCTTCAGATACATGGAACAGATCAATATCCAGAGCGATGTTGTTCAGCGTAGCGAAGCCCTTTCAACAGGCAGGGTGCTCCTGTATATCGGAATATGAAACGATCTGTGCTGACGCTGTCTTAGGTAATTATCAGGAACATACAAACCAATGCTTATCATAATCTCAGGATTATCGATCATACCGCGCAACGATCGATAAAAATTTGTAGTCAAATACACATTCCTCCTAGTCTAAACTGTTGTAGCCGAGCATACCCTGGAGAAACTCGGTCGGATAGAGCTGAGAATAATACCCGCACTCCGTCAGTTATCATTATCCATTATGGTCGATGATCCTGAGATTATGATGAGCATTGGTTTGTATGTTCCTAATAATTATCTAAGACAGCGTCAGCATACATTGTTTCATATTCCGATATACAGGAGCACCCACCCTACCTGTTAGAAGGGCTATCGCTGTGCTGAACAACATCGCTCTGGATGTTGATCTGTTCCATGTATTCCAAGGGGTTTTCTGGAGCAAGATTCTTCTACTACTTTGACAAGTCTCTTCTATGTATTTTATTATTTTTATAATATGTATGTCTTGAATGTTAGATATTATTTTTGAATAAATTAATTAAATTGTAATCTCGAGACAAGATCTTGAATTTTTTGGTGCAAATATTTCTAGATTTTAACAATCAGTAAGACAGACCAGATCTTGTCTCGAAGTAGTAATTATTATTTAATTTTTTGTCTAACTTTAATTTAATTTCAATTGTACCATTATATAAATAGAGAAATGTATTTATCATTGTTAAATGGACTAAATAAATAAATATGGTACTGTGTGGAAAGAATTTGGCTCTATGATTTAAATAAATGTATTTTAAGAACAAAAAATACCGTATTTTAAGATAAATTGTGGGAACAAGACAAAACAAAATGATTGTTGAAGACATTGTGAATATTTCGATACAATAACCTCAGAAAAATGGCAACAAACTTTTGAAAATACAGTAAGCAAACACAGACACCACATTGAACTAACCGCCAAATGTCGAAATGTAAAAAGTTCAACTAAATATTTTCTCGAAGTTCTTTTTCAAATCGGGGAATATTTTAATATAAATCATGTGGGTAGGTACCTTTATTCTTTCCCATGTTAGTCATGGTATAGTCGGAAGCGGTGAAGTGGCGGCTACACACTTTGGAATATTTTGTATACGGTTTATTCCTCAAGAGGATTTTGTTCCAGCGCGCCCCGAGGGCCTCGTCACGCGGGAATTGGTGGAACGACACATCCTTGGCTTTGCCGGCCAGAGACGTGCACTGCGGGACCGTGCAGTAATAAGGCATTGTAAATCACTAATTATCGTCCGTGCACGCGCGCGAATGGCGTGTTTACATATTACGCGAGTGCGCGTTGTTATTTCGTACTAGTTGCGGCGACTTTTTTATATTTTTCAATGTTTATGACAGCTCGTAAACAAAAACAAAGGCAGCGTCTCCCGAACGGCGTCGGCACATTTGACAGGCAGTGCATAGAAGAACGCGAATTCTAGATGGGCCGTTTGGCTACATCTATGGTAGATGGGTACTCAGATTAATAACCTGTAACGCTGCTAAAATTGACCAAACACATTGACCATTTTGAGTTTTTGCGAATAAAAAAAGGTATTATAAGTAAAGACCGACCGAAACAAGATTTTTAGCTGAAACCGAAACTAAATTTTAGCTTCTGTTCTAGTTTCGGCCGACACCGATTCTTATTTATTTTTTTTAATAAAGTTATGTCAGTTTAAAACGCCAAAAATTAAAAGTTTTCATTTTTTTAAACCTCACAAGTTCATTAATAAAAGTATTTAATAAAATCATCATCACAACTCTCCTGTCCGCACCTAATGGTGCACAGGGCACTGCATTGGTATACCAATCGCATTTTTTCTTGATTATTTTTTTATGCATGAAGGTATTTCTTCATGCATAAAAAAATAATCATTATTATTGTAATTCTTTAGCTTATTAAAAAAATAGAAATATATAAATGTTGCTTTAATTTTTTTAAAACCAACTTAACTTTTGAACACAGTTCTATATTTTATTATCAGTATATTGTATTTTTTTAAAAATTTATGTTGTTAATACACTCATCTTTTTATTTTTATACCAACTATACTTCTTAACACTGTTCCTTTATTTTGTTCCTTTATTTTATTTCTATGTTTTTTATATACTCATCTTCTTTTTTTATACCAACTTTACTTCTTAACACCGTTTTATCTTTTGTTGCTTTATATTGTATTTTTTAAATTTAATGTTGTTTATATACTTATATTTTGTAAAACTTTCATGTATGTAAAAGCCTTATGGGCGTGAAAAAATAATAAAATAATAAAATTAGTCTTACCCTTCAGGGATGAAATATTGTAGTTTAAAAACACCTCTTATTCAATCAATATTTCATATCAACCATGCCAGGAATAAGCCCGTAACCTCTTGCGTGGTAGGCAAACGCACTACCCCACGAGGCCGACAAAATAAAATACGCAACGAAAAAAAAGGTAAATTTTATTCGACAACTCACGGGCAAAAAGCCGAAATAAACTAAAGGTCACATGCCAAGCGGCCGAGTCACGTGCCATAAGATACATTCGGGTACAGCCAAACGTAATCCGACACGCCACCCCCACCACAGGATTCGGTTGATTAGAAGTTTCGGACAATTTCTGCCGAAACAGAAACTCGTTTTACTGACCAAAACCGGCCGAATCTCAGTTCTCAGTTCAGTGACGAAATACGGCGTTTATTGGAAAAAAATAAAAGTGTATACCTACATGTAATCCTTTTCTATATAAATCTATCTATCTATCTATCTACATATATAAAAATATATCTAACTAACTCAATATATTGCTATATTTTATATTGTAAATAAATAAATATCATAAACTCTATACAAGGGAAAAAGCTCTAGGGTGGACTGCGGAAACTATAGAGCTTTCAGCCTTTTGAGCGCTGTTGGAAATATTTATGGCAGAATACTGATTGAGAGAGTAAGAAAAGTGACTAAAGATAGAGTTTGGGATATACAAAGTGGATTTATGAATGGAAGAGGATGTGTGGATCAAATATTTGCTCTGCGAAATATGACAAAAGTTTCTGGCTAAACACCAAAAACTTTTCTGCGCATTTGTCGATCTGCAAAAGGCATTTGATAGAGTTGACAGAGATAAATTATGGAAGGTTTTATCGGAGTATGGAGTGAATGGTAACCGGACAAGGGCTATTGCATCACTGTATAAGGACAGCACAGCATGTGTGAAGGTGAATGGGTTATTCAAATCGTGGTTTAATATTCTAAAAGGAGTCAAACCAGGATGTGTAATGTCACCATGGTTGTTCAACATGTATATGTTTCATACAGTTATCGATGTATATGCTCCCATTCTTAAATCTTTCAGTTCTTTCATAGAGTTATCGATGTATATCGATAACTGTATGAAAGAACTGAAAGATTTAAGAATGGGAGCAAAAATGAGTGGTATAACTGTTAACTGTCTTCTGTATGCGGATGATGCCGCGCTTCTTGCTAGCAGCAAAGAAGACCTTCAATTCTTGGTAACAAAAGTCTACGATGTATCCAAGAAAACAATTTGCTTATGAATGTTGAAAATCAAGTGATGGTTTTCGAAAGGGATGAAATATAATTAAATGTGAGATCAGCGTGAACGGAGATATTCTGAATCGGGTAGAAGAATTTGTGTACCTGGGAAGTATGTTTACTTGGGACGGAAAGGCCGAGAAAGATATTGAAAGGAGGGTGAGTGCCGGGAACAGGGTGAACGGTGCACTAAAATCTACTTTGGCAAACAAATGTTTATCGCAGGAGGCTAAACTAGCAATTCACAACGGAGTTCTAGTGCCAACTCTAATGTATGGGAGCGAAGTATGGAATTGGAAAAATGATGATGAAAGTAGGTTGAATGCTGTCGAAATGCGATCCCTAAGGCGAATGTGTGGTAAAACGATGTATGATAGTGTGCACAAATGTCGAGATCCGTGAAGTGTGTATTATTGACAGAATCAAGAAAGGGGTTCTGCGTTGGTTTGGACATGTAGAGCGAATGGACAGTGAAAGAACGGCTAAAATGATCTACGATACAAATGTTGATGGATGCAGAAAACGAGGAAGACCGAGAAAGACATGGCACGATCAAGTCCATCAAATACTTGAAGATGGACAGGTCAAAAGTAAGAATAATCAGCGTGCGTGCATGAGAAGATATATGAATGTAGAGGAAGCGAGGTCTGTATGCCAAGATAGAAAAATTATGGTGTTCTATCCTCTCTGCCTACCCCTACGGGGAAACGGCGTGATGGTTTGTTTGTTTGTTTGTCATTAAAATTTGTAATTATTGTAGTTTCTGAAAATGTAAATAAAACATTTCTTAGTTCTACAATTAGGTACTTAGGTATTTATTTTGTGTCAATTGAAACTAAGTATACAGGGCCCACCTGTATATACGAGTATGTGATTAAATCTAGCAATAGCAAAGCATTGCCGGGTTCAGCTCGTCAGCGTAAATCAGCCAAATATTATTATTATTATTAAAGAGTCGTCGCACGCAAAAAATTAAGATCCCCCACTCCCCCACTCTCTATTCACCGAGAAAACAGAGACTCAGCGGGTATTTTTTTTTTTAAATTCAAATTAAAAAACCCTTTTTCTTGTTTAACCCTGTTTGTTATGATTTGAAATTCGCCATTGTAAAATGACAATATGCTAAAGCATGTTGACTTTGACGTTGAAAACTAAAGTTTTTCGTTAATAATTAATATTGTAACAATAACATTAGTTCATTGCACGGCAAGTCACATCTGTCACTCGAATTCAAAGACGAAAAAAAACTAAAAATCCATCTAAGGTTACTAAACTTACTACGCACTCAAGTAGGAACTTTTTATTAATAATTTCTACCTTTTTGAATGGAGAAAAATATGACTCATTGGTTTTTTCCTGGTCTTTTTAATGTCAAAACATTCTAGAACAAAACTTTGCCTTGGATCAAAATAATATACTACGTTCAATCTAAATTTACGATCCGCTGAAATAAAAGTTTTATAATATATTTTTTGAATCAGCATCAATTTTGTGGAATAACATGGGGTGTTTGGGCATGAGTTAAGTATCATCATTTTTAAAGGGCAATTTTTTATTTTATTTAAGAGAATATATAAACGAACAGAAAATATAAAAGGTAATAAGAATATTCCAGAAGGAGCGTAAGAAGCGTGTGGCAAGGCAGTAGAAGAAGAAGAAGAAATTACATATTATCTATTTATTTATTTTTTTCTTCAAGATTTTGTCAACATTTTTTTTGAAGATCTGCGCTTAGGAATCTTATTGAAAGTTTTAGGAATTGTATAATGAAGTGTTCTTTGGCCATACTTGTTTAAAAACCTCAGTACTGACAAGTCTTCACGCTGTGCTAGCCTTGCATTATGTATAGGTACAGTACCTGGCAGTAAATAAAATACATCGGGCTTAAGAATGATTCTACCGATTTTATAGAGCATCGTCTCTGTCGCAGGATTTCAGTATCTGTATGCATGTATGTATGACTTAGCTGACGCTCTACAAAGCCGCAGTTTGCCGATTACGCTGGCAGTCTCTTTCTTAAGCCCGATGTACTCAATTTAAAGCCGGCTACTGTATAGACCTTTTTTTTGTAAGTACTGTCAAACCGACACCTAGAAAATAAATATATACAATGTCTCGCAGCAGTCTCCTGCAATGGTCTATTTCCTTAGACAAAATCCAAACTTGTACACCTCTCCTAAAAATGGCTTTCGTTTTGAAGAACTTAAAATACAGTTTTAACTCATTGACATTTACAGGCGATTCGATGAATGCTTTGTAAAAAGATGAATAAATTACAAATTACGAAAAGAACCAGAATTCTGGACGACTGCCTTCGACTCGATGGCTGCTCTCAGGTAAAAATGAGGTAACCTGAATGAGGTAATCGATTAGACATAAGTCCTCTGTTGCAATAAATGTAAATAAATACATATTTTGGTATCAGGCCTCAAAAATGAAAAGAAATGTTTTATTTTTTCGAACGAACTATATAGGAGGAAGCGGGGCATATTGATACATAAAAATTCTTGTAGTTTATGTAACAAAAATAACAAAAACATATTTTTTTTACCTTATCATTCCATGGTTAGTTAATTTTCATGTTTTTGTTTTAATTTTTTTTTTGTAACTAAAAAAAGTTATTAACTTTTCCCTCACTATGTATCAAAAAATTACACATGATCCTAACGGGGGGACCAAACAACCCCAGCGCCTACTTATATATGGCGTCAGGAGAATAAAACGTTGGAAGTGTTTATGACCGTGCAATAATTTATTCATGTTTTCGCGTACACATATTTTACTGATTCGTGTATTTCAACAATGTTTTGAGTATGTCCAAATGCTACGTAGGGAGTTGTTCAAATGTAAATTTAAAGAAGAGTTGAGGAAGTGTGAACGTTCAAACGTAGCATTATGTAACTTGATAGACATTATAATAATAAATATATACCTCTCCCTTCCCTTTCTTATCCTCTCTTTAAGCATCCTTGTCCTAATCCCAATTCACAATAACTTACTGTTCTTAAAAATAAAAAAAAAATCTTTGATTATTAAAAAATATTTTACCAATACATGGAAATAACATTTTTACATGTATAAACTTATATGTATTTATTTAATATGTAATTTATTTTCTTTGTATACTTTGTGGAAATCTGTTATAAGTTCTAAGTTTATACACTATATCTGTTTGTTCACTATAAATATTTATGTAGAACTGTTGATTTTCCAAATAAAATAGACAGAATGGTGAGTGTTACACAATGTGTAAAGTGGCCACTTAAACCAGCCAATGACAGGTCATAAGCCCTGTAAATGCCTAGACTTCCATATTCCCTTTTCAATAATGTTTTTCCTCTCTGTTGCAGTTTATTTATATATTAATATCTACCAACTACCTATCTATATTAATTGCTTCCTTGATCGAAAATCCCACCACATGTACTATTTACGTTGGGGTGGGCTGCTATTTATTTTTTCCGAATTTTTAAAGAAAGGGGTCTAAAACGTAGCTTTTTGAATTACTCAGAATGCAAAAAATATTGAAAAAAATATTCGATACTACTTTTGGCCCTCAACCAGAGCTTAAAGTTTTCGAAAAAGTCTTTCTAAAACTGGCTTAAAAAAAAGGCTTAAAGTTTTCGAAAAGAAAAGATTTTTTGTGTTAAACCGGCTGTCGTGTCGTATTCAAGTAAGAAAATCTGTCCAATTAAATTTTATAATGTGCATCTTATAAAATAAGCGTCGTTTTGTAATAAATGGGTAGCATTGTTTTATTGAGCCATTGTTTTCGTTAATATTCGCCGGGCGCTCAACGGAATCAGTTAGCGGAGTGTAAACTTTTTGCATTTCGGTAGTTTTAAAACGTGTTCGAATTTGTAACGTGATTAAGTTATATCTTTCCTAACAAAAAAATATTTTATCAATATAGATAATTAACAAAATGTTCAGACAGTGATAAACTTCAAACCTCGGTTGAGGGCCAAATGAAATATTTTTCATGTTCAATGTGATCCAAAACGCAACGTTTTAGAACCCTTTCACTTCGATGTCTAAAAAAATAAAAAAATTCTTACACCATCTTGTATGCTATGTACCAATGTGCCCCTCGCATCAGAGTACCCCGCTTACCCCCGCCGGCCTCGCATTTCATTTTAAATGTCGTTTGAAATTCAATTAAAGTATTCAAAAGAATAATCAACAATTGCTTAAAATAACTTTCGTCATAAATCTTTTTTGCGTTTTCCTCAAACAATACAAAAAACACTTAAATGTATTTATTTCATAGCAAAATGAAGCTATAAAATAATTATAATAGCTTTTTAGCGGTCTGTGTCGGGTATTTCCTTATTTATTGCGAATGCACTTAGTTGACAGAATCCCATTTTAATTACTGCCTACCATGCGAGTGGTCTCGGGTTCGATTCCCGGAATGGTCTATGGAATGAAATATTGATTTAAAAACGGTGTTTTTACACTGGAATATTTCAGTCCCTGGACTGGTACCCGAAGCGTAAGACCGATCGTCTTACCTTCATGTAACAAAAATAATTAAGATATACTGCGATTGGTGTGCCAAAGTATAGATATATATCATACAGGATTACAATTATTTAAAAATAGTGTATTGAAATACAATTATTTGAAAAAAAAAATGTTTATATTAACATACTACAACAGAGATGAAGAACATTTAAGAGAAGGTAATATAGAAGTCCAGGCATCTACAGGGCTTATGACCTGTCAATGCCACTTAACACACTGTGTAACATTCACCATTCTGCCCATATTTCAACATCTATATTACTTCAATTCTTTCATCTGTTGATGTTTGTGATGTGTTGAGTGGCCACTTAAACCAGCCATTGACAGGTCATAAGCCCTGTAGATGCCTGGACTTCTATATTACCTTCTCTTAAATGTTCTTCATCTCTGTTGTAGTATGTTAATATAAACAGCTCCCCAGGGAGTTGACTCCAGTCCTTGTCTACAAAAATTTGGACAAACTCAAAATATTGTAAATTATGTTTCGTTATAAAAAAAATTAATATTTTTACATTATAAATTTAAATTGTTTTATTCACTCATATCACATACACACTTACCCTGTCCCTAAACCTACCCTCACACCCATATACAATCACACACATATTCACATACCTACCTAAACCACACTCCACTTTTTTACACACGATCCTCACACAAAAAAAACTCGCACACATGCACTTCTATGAATTATATCTAACTGAACTGGATTTTTATAATTGTATTTATGTGGAAAACTGATTTGGCTTTATTTTATGTTTTTTTTATAATGTTGTGTATATTTTTTTGTATTGCTGTTGTTTTTCTTAATAAACAAAATAAATAAATAAAATAAAGCTTTCGAATAAAACTCTCGTTGATCCCTTTTTCTCTTACTTCACTTCACATGGCATACATTCATATTGTTAATTTTAATCATATTTTTCTACTGAAATTTATATAACTGCTAAAATCACTTTAACTCTCGTGTGGCTGTGACGTCACACTAGTCGACATAGGACACAAGACTTGATATATCTCTCTTATTTTTTTAAATGATGAATTAGTATTTTTTGTAATCTTCAAATGGACGATTTCACACCGGATTTGGAAAGTGAATTTTGTACAACTATGCTGGATGTTAATACAAAAAAATATTTATCCTCGCTACGCGAAAAAGAGTGTCCGCTAATTCAGCAACACATATGTATAAGAAAGAGCACGAAGATAGAACTCATCACAAGGAAGACAGAAACGCTGTTCTATGGCAGGTGTTAGTGTGAAAGAGACAAAAACAAAAGTAAGCAAAGTGTAAAATAGATTCAGATTTCAGCCGGTTGATAACAGTGATGGGAAACGCACGCGCGTAATCTGAGCGGCGTATTTATGATTATTAATTTATTTTACTATAACAGGGCTAAATTATATGTTTATTTGCACAAATAATGGAAAAGGGATTATTAAACAGTATGTCTCCAAGTTTTTTTTTTCAAATTTTGAACTTTAAATTATTCCGTCTTTTACTAGTGGTAACACGATGTTACATCACCGCGCGCAAAGGGATTATTTATCACAGTCTTTTAAGAGTTAATAACATTTTGTTTTATTTTATGTATTTGGATAACAAACGGCTATAATTATCTTTCATATATATAACAAAACAAATAATAAATAAGCCAATTACAGGTTTTCACAAGTAGCATCACAGTGAGTTAAAAAAGATTCTCGAACATAAAATGAATAGTAATTAAATGTAAATTATTTTGAAAGCAAACGCCGTACGTCATTAAGATTATTTGCAAATAAATCTATGTTAAATGATTTGTTTATTACATTAAAATTATTAAAAGTTCGCCATGAATATAAATTGTGCCTATAATGAGGAACTTCAGCCCTACGGGAAATTGGATACAAAAAATGTTTTCTTACGCGGGGTAAAAATTAGAGCATTAAATTGTACTGCAAAGTTTCTTGAAAATGTACAGAAAAAATAATAAAAAATATTTTGATAAAAACGCACTACTTTAAATGACGTCACTGGTTCATGTGAATCGACCTATGATCTTAGAGCTATGGAAGATTTCCGGTCAGCTTGTCGCTTCTGGACCAATAGGAAGAACTGAATGAAACTTATTCAAGCGGAAATGAACCTCTGACGTCACACGCGGAGTTATTTCAGAAATACAAAACTTTAAAAAATCGTAGCGCCGATAATACGATATGTAAAAATTAAAAAAAAAAAAATTTGACTTAGTTTAACAGTCTATTAACAAATAAAAAAATTGAAAAAAACCACTGAACTTCCTCATTAGATGAAACAGGAGGTATGTGGAGAAGAGGGTTATTTCTTCAAACTTTGGAAGAAACATTGATAAAAAGTTTGCACAGTAGTTTGGGACAGTCGATTGAACCAGAGGCAATTTTAAGTTTAAATTTAGCTGGGGTGTTCATATTGATGGAATCTGCGACAGATTAAAGTACTGGCTTAAGGTTATTTATGAAATTAAAAGCGTACTACCTTTCAAAACGTTAAGATACATATATACCTCGCTCATTGAATCCATTATATCTTACGGAGTGCGTGTCTGGGCCTGGGGTCTCACCTTCCAGTCTCATCTGGGTAAAATTTATGATATTCAGGTGAGACTGTTGAGGGGGATTGTACCGGATAGCATAATCCGTGAGGCGAAACATATGGGCGAAGGTGTATATTTTAAATTCTGTAATGTAACTAACTAACTAACTAACTAAGCATCACGCCATTTCCCCAGAGGGGTAGGCCGAGAGGATAGAACGCCACACCACTCTGTCCTGGCACACTTCCTTTGCTTCCTTCACATTCATACATCTTCTCATGCACGCACGTCGATTATTCCGACTTTTCACATGACCACTTTCAAGAATTTGTTGTACTTGATCATGCCATGTCTTTCTCGGCCTTCCTCGACTTCTACAACCAGACACATTCGCATCATAAATTTTTTTAGCCGTTCTTTCATCATTCATTCGCTCCACATGACCGAACCATCGCAAAAGACCTTTCTTAATTTTGTCGATAATGCTTAACTCAGCCTTGCATTCTGCTCTAATTTCGACATTAGGGCACCTATCATACATTGTTTTTCCGCACATTCGCCTGAGGGATCGCATTTCAACAGCATTCAGTCTACTTTCGTCCCTTTTTTTCCAACTCCATGCTTCTGTAATGTCCTGCCGGTAAAACAACTTTGTGACTACAAATTGATTGTAGATCACTTTGTTGATCCGGAATATAAAAAAAGAGTTTCCCACACTCACAACACTAGATTAAAAAGTAAGGGTTCCCTGTCTGTTCCCCGAATTACAAATTACTTCGAAGAGCGAACATTAAATTGCGTTGTTCCACGATTGTTCAATGATCTCCCACAAACCATCATTAACACGAAAAATCTTCAAATGAAAAAAAAAGAACTGAAGAAATATCTTCTAGATACTTTACAGTGCCTGTTTATAAATAAAATTGGATTCAAAACTTACATTTCACCAAAACGCTAAGATGGTAATAAATAAGATTGCAAAAAAAATATCAATTTTGGGAAGGATCAGAAGATTTATTGATAAGGACTCCTGCAAAACTATTTACAAAGCAATTATTGAACCACACGTTAACTACTGTAGTAGCATTTTATTTTTATCAAACAAAGAAAACATAGATAAACTAACTGTATTACAAAATAAAGCCTTTAGAATCATTTTGAAAAAAAAACAGATATACGAGGGTAAAGTCGATGGTAAATGAAATGAAATTATTAACATATAAACAAAGAATATTTTACAATACAATGATATTTGTTCATAAAATTATAAACTCTAATAAAAAAACAGAATTTTGGAAAAAAATTGATCGGAACCAGCATGAACACGATCACAATACTAGAGAAAAGAACAAAATTAGACTTCCATTTAGGAAAAAGGCAAAGTCACAAAATTCAATTTTATTTAAAGCAATTAAAAAGTATTACGAAATGGAAAAAAATATTTATGAAGAAAAAAACATATCAAAATTTAAAATAATGGTCAAGACAAATGTGATAAACAATTTGTAAATTAAATATATTTTCAATGTTATTATTAGAACACACATAACAATATGTATGATATGTGTGCCCTACTTTAAGATTTAAATAAATAAATAAAAAATATATAAATAAAATAAATGTAATATAAACTGTCATAAAAAAAAATGTGTCTCACCGAAACGTCTTTAGACTTAGTGGGTAACAAATTATTAAATGTATTTTTTAATTATAAAATAAACGCTGCTCTGCAGCGCTGAAACTGAAAGTAAATAAATTATATTCGCTATTTTCCGACGTTTTTGCAGAGGCAATAGGTGATGTTTTTTACATATATGAATATACTGGTCGGATTTCAACCGGAAACACATGAACTTCACGCTCCCCAGGGAGTTGAATCCAGCCCTTGTCCACAAAAGTTTGGACAAACTCAAAATATTGCTTTAAATATTAATAACACATTAATTTTTTCATTAAAATTAAAGATTGTCGAAAAACTGGGTTTTGCCGGTGGATTGCATACTTGAACCCTAATATTAATTGGTCCATAGCTGTATAAGCCTGTCGCGCTGCTTATTTTGACAGTAATCAGGTATGATATTTAGGCCGAGGTAACATTCTCAGAGTCCACGTAATTTGATCTGCTCGGCGTGAAAGTTGCGTGTCTGCGGGAGGGCGATTGTTTCATTAATTGACGCTTTCATTCATATTGTATTTACATACTTGTCGCATATCCGTACTAATATCTGTACCTCAAGGAGTACTCCCTCTAAATATCGGTATGTCTTGCCCGTCCATATATATACAGAGGAAGATAGCGTTCATAATCGAGGCCCAGAAGTTAAGTATACCGTCTCGATACGTACAGATGAAGATAGCGTTCATGATCGAGGCACAGACGCGGACAAGTGAAGCGACTGGGCATAAGAGGGGCAGAGGTCTGCGGAGCGACCGCTTGTCCGAAAAATTAAGGATTTTTTAAAATCACTTTTTGAAAAAATATTATGATTACAATTTTTTTTAAAGCTTACCATGAGAAATGTTCCACTGAAGTTTCGTGGTCTGGCCCTGACAAACCGTGAATACTCCTTCAGCCACACGAGAGTTAAATAAATACTTTTCAAAGCCTGCCTAATGTGAAATATTTCCATATTATTTACTTTTAAACCTTTAATATTTACGTGTAAGATTTTATTTAACTCCTTTAAGTGTTTACTAATTGAAATGCAATTGTTATTCTTCGGTTTACGTTGGAAGAACTTCAAGAAATGTTGATATTTGTATTAAATATTGTTGATACTAACTTCTCCGAATCCGCAAATCACGTTTTCAATTTCACGAACACAAACAAATAAACCATCCCACCGCTTTCGCGTAGGGGTAGGCATTTGTACAGAAAATTTCTTCATGGGGTCGATTATTTGGGATAGTTACTGAATGTGCATCTTGAGTGGTTTATGCTATGTATATGTGCCGCATGTAATGTATATGTTTGTGTATATTTTATATGTGCGTTCATGTGTGTGCTTGGATGGCTCGGAGTGTACATTCGGTATTTTTATTTATTACCTCCATGGAAAACGCAAATGTCAACAATTATTCTTTTCTCATTTAAAATTCTTATTTATTATTTATTTTTTGTCACATTTAATGTTTATATCTTTTTAATTTATGAAAACTTAATTGGTCTTTTTATGTTAAAAATTGTTGTTTTTAGTACTTATTTTGTATGACTGTATGTTTTCTGAATAAAATAAATAAATAAACAAATAAATAAATAAATAAATAAATAGAGGATAGAACGCCATATCCCTGTCTTTGCATATAGACCTCGCTTCCTCTTCATTAATACATCTTCTCATGCACGCACTCCGATTGTCCTGCTCTTGACAAGTATTTGATGGACTCAATCGTGCCATGTCTTTCTCGATCTTCCTCGTTTTCTGCATCCATCAACATTCGCGTCGTAGATCCTTTTAGCCGTTCTTTCGCTGTCCATTCGTTCTACATGTCCAAACCGACGCAGCACTACTTTCTTGATTATTTATTTAATTTTACAATATGCCCAAGGGGCGTTTACAAAAAATATAGTCAGTACAAACATAGTAAGTAATAATTTAAAAGATAAACAACGCTTTTTTGTATACATGTAGAAACAATTAAAATCATACTGCCATGCAAAATAAAAAGTGAAACTTTACATAGTAAAAAAGAAAAAAATATATATTGATATAAGAAAAGTAATTGAATTAAAAAGCAAATTGTAAATTACTTGTAAAGAATTTAAACAAATATATATTTACATATACTTATACAAAAACATTTAAGTTTGTAAGTGAAAATTCTTGATGGAAGTTCATTGTAATGTATTATGTAAATAAAAGACGAGTGATACTTTAATCCACAAATTTGGAATATCTAGTGACCGGTTTCATCGCTTTCGCGACATCTTCCAGTGGCCAGTCTCGAAGATGTCGCGAAAGCGATGAAACCGGTCACTGGATATTCCAAATTCGTGGATTAAAGTATCACTCGTCTTTTATTTATATAATACATTACAATGAACTTCCATCAAGAATTTTCACTTACAAACTTAAATGTTTTTGTATAAGTATATGTAAATATATATTTGTTTATTTTAAAAAAATATTTTAACAAATTATAGTTAAAAACAACTAATAAAAATTAGTTTACAGTAAGTATATATAAGATAATAACATAATATCTGGTACACAAAAATATTTTGTACATTAATTTCAGAAAAAGATAATAACACACATCAAAAACAGAGAAAAAATTGTATGAAAAGGAAAGTTTTATTACGACATTAATAATTAGTTTTAAACAGTGCATTTAAGAACGTTTTTAAATGGATAATGAGGAATTCCAGCCCAACCCAGAATTAAATTTTAAAAATGTTTTCGTGTACACGTGAATATTTAAAAATTTTGGAATAGGATAAAATCTCTCAAAAACGCACGCAAAAATAAATAAAAAATGTTAAAAATAGTATTTATTTTACTATCGTAAAAAATGACGTCACTCCTTATATCTACGTGGAGTATTTCCGGTTTCCGCTTAAAGCCCCCGCAACGTTTTGACCATAGAAAAAAAAGAGTATAATTTGACATTTCAACCAGAGATTATGTCAACTTTCTAGACTAAATGAAGTAATCAAAGCCATATTCCATAGATTCTTGTGAGGTCAGTGAAAGTAAGAACGCCAACCGTTTCATGACGTCACTACTGAAAAGTGACACACTGATTACAGTCATTTGGCGCGGTATTTGATATGTGTAACTTTAAAAAATCATATCTTTGTAAATAACGCACAAAAAAATAAATATTTTTGCTTAGTTAAATAGTACGCTAATAGAAAACAGTGGAATTCCTCATTGTCGTATTAAAAATGTCTATATCACAAGTGAATTTGTTGGCTAAGGACTATAGTATTGTAAATTTTATTTCCACCGTGTTTATGAGTGTGAACGAGAAGTGCCTTAGCATACAGTTGCCAGACGTTCAGAACACCTACTCGTTCAAACACCCCAGCTGTAGGTGTCCTGATCCTGATAAGGACCCCGAGTAGAGCCTTGAGACGTCAAAGCCATGGCTGTATAGTTTATTTTATTTTGTTAATGAAATAAGATCCTGGTATTTGTAAGTGCAAATACGCACGCAGCTTGTTTAGATTAGGGTTGCCATCCGTCCCGATATATAGGGACTGTCACCGTTATTGAGTGTCCTGTCCCGACGTCCCGTTGAAACCTAAATGTCCCGATTTAAACATACACAGTGCAACTTTGTCAATCAACAAAAATCTTCCACTGCAGTATTTATTTATTGGTTTATTTTTGTATATTTATATATACTTTTACATTGTTTGTATTCTTTTTTTATACAGAATAATGTTCCCTCACTGGGGTGTCCCGTGCCGAGGGAAACATTTTACAAAAATGTGAAACAAGGCTAAGATAAAAATATTTAACAAAGTTTAAAAAATTAACAAAATAAAAACAATAAAAAAAACGTAATTAAACCAATTAACCTAATTATAAACTTCTGTATGCGGATGATGCCGTGCTTCTTGCTAGCAGCAAAAAAGAGCTTCAATTCTTGGTAACAAAAGTCTACGATGTATGCAAGAAAAGCGATTTGCTTATGAATGTTGATAAATCAAAAGTGATGGTTTTTGAAAGGGATGAAATATAATTAAATGTGAGATCAGCGTGTACGGAGATATTCTGAATCAGGTAGAAGAATTTGTGTACCTGGGAAGTATGTTTACTTGGGACGGAAAGGCCGAGAAAGATATTGAAAGGAGGGTGAGTGCCGGGAACAGGGTGAACGGTGCACTAAAATCTACTTTGGCAAACAAATGTTTATCGCAGGAGGCTAAACTAGCAGTTAACAACGGAGTTCTAGTTTCAACTCTAATGTATGGGAGCGAAGTATGGAATTGGAAAAATAATGATGAAAGTAGGTTGAATGCTGTCGAAATGCGATCCCTCAGGCGAATGTGTGGTAAAACGATGTATGATAGGTGCACAAATGTCGAGATCCGTGAAGTATGTAAGGCTGAGACATGCATTATTGACAGAATCAAGAAAAGGGTGCTGCGTTGGTTTGGACATGTAGAGCGAATGGACTAAAGGATCTGCGATGCAAATGTTGATGGATGCAGAAAACGAGGAAGACCGAGAAAGACATGGCACGATCAAGTCCATCAAATACTTGAAGATGGACATGTCAAAAGTAGGAATAATCGGCGTGCGTGGTCGTGTGCGAGGAAGCGAGGTCTGTACTCAAAGATAGATTGATATGGCGTTCTATCCTCTCTGCCTACCCCTACGGGGAAACGGCGTGATGGTTTGTTGTTGTTGTAATAAACAAAATAAAAAACAAAAATATTCATAAAAAATATAACCAATTTATATGGACTAATTAATAAAATTCATAAACAGTGCATACATTTTACATATTTGGCTTGATCCACTCATCGATCCGTGCGCAACCCACCTCCACTATCCATTTTATATTTTGAGAACTTACTTATTGTCCTTATGGATAATGGAAGTAGATTGTACACTTTAACCGAGTAGCAGGTCAATCCTCTTTGACCGAAGGTTGTATGTATTTTTTTGCAGCATCAGGATGGAGTATCTAGTAACTTTTGTATTTGTAACGGAAGGTAGAGAATAATGTTCACGTGCGTATAGTAACAAAGCTTTTGCACAAAGTTGTTTTATAGAATTTACGTTGAGATTTTCAAATATACCGAGGGAGCTAGTTCTGATTGAGACTCTTAGGATAATTTTTATTAAAGCTTTTTGTCCAATTATTATTTGCTTGTCATTAATATTATTATTATTTAAACATACATTGTTACAAAAATGGCACAAAAAACACTCTGGCAAATTGTGCTTGTACTAGGAGTAGGCTCAGTATATGAAGGGCCGGCAAGCCAGAAATATTAGTATACCTAATGTTGCAATCGGTTCCCATATGGGCAAATGTCTGTTCTAAGAAACCGATTTGTCGCGGCAAATATGGTTTTCGAATATGTTTCCTATAAATAAAAATAATATTGAAGAAATAGAAAAACAGTTATAGCCCAAAAGAGAAGAAAAGAAAAATAAAGTAAAGTTTACATTAAATGTAAAAATATAATTAAATATATGGCATACATACATATATATATACACATATACATACATATGCATATATATACACACACACATACTACTACTACTACCATCACGCCATTTCCCCGTAGGGGTAGGCAGAGAGAATTGACCGCCACACACGTCTATCCTGGCATATAATCCTAGCCTCTTCCACATTCATACATATACACATATACACACATACTACTACTACTACCATCACACCATTTTCCCGTAGGGGTAGGCAGAGAGAATTGACCGCCACACACGTCGATCCTGGCATATAATCCTAGCCTCTTCCACATTCATACATATACACATATACACACATACTACTACTACTACCATCACGCCATTTCCGCGTAGGGGTAGGCAGAGAGAATGGACCGCCACACACGTCTATCCTGGCATACATTCCTATCTCCTTCCACATTCATACATTTTGTCATACATGCCCTTCGGTTCTGTCTGCTTTTGACATGACCAGACTTAAGATTTTGGTTTATCTGATCATGCCACGTCTTCCTCGGTCGTCCTCGTCTCACGTTGCCGTAATTTTCGCCATATATACTTGTTTTATCATTCTTTTAACATTTATTATATAAATAAAACACGAGTGATACTTTAATCCACAAATTTGGAATATCCAGTGACCGGTTTCATCGCTTTCGCGACATCTTCGAGACTGGTATCTTTATTAAAAAGTTAAATGTATTTATACAGAACAGAAGTAAGGATACATAACTCGAAGATGTCGCGAAAGCGATGAAACCGGTCACTGGATATTCCAAATTTGTGGATTAATGTAACACTCGTGTTTTATTTATATAATAAATTACAATGAACTTCCGTCAAGAATTTTCACTTACAAACTTAAATGTTCTTTTAACATGACCAAACCATCTCAGAAATTAATCTTATCAATTATACTTGACTCAGATTTACACTGTCGCCTGATATCATCATTCGTAACCCCGTCATACATTGATTTCCCACACATTCGTCTAAGAGATCGCGTTTCAACCGCGTTCACTCGGCTTTCATCCTTCCTCCATGTTTCACTTCCTTGCATAAGTGTTGGGACTAAAACTCCGTTGTGCACTGCCAGTTTAGCTGCTACATACACAGATATATGCACATGCAAAAATACAATAAATTTATAAATGATTCAATGGGATAGCATAATATTTAGATTACTATCCTCAATCAATTCTCAGATTCCTTACTTCCAAAGTCTGTCAACCAAATTTTAAATTTTTTTTTCAGTACTAATGGTTTATCAGATTTCCAAAAACACGGAATCCGGTTGTATAGTTTAGGTCCGATGTATGGAAATATTTTTTGGAAAACCGCGAGTATTGACTATGAATGTGAAAATTAGGTGGAAAATGCTTTCAGCAATTGATGTATCTTAAGAACTTCGTGGAAGCTGAACTTGCCTCGAAATAGTGAAAGCCAGTAATTCCATCCCTGCTCAAAAAAACATAATGATAAGAAATGTCTTCTGCTGCCACGGCACATAATCTGGTGGGAGGTTCAAATTTATTTACAATTTTATCTCTGTATCAAAAATATAGTATGTTTACAATTTTTTTTCTAATTTTATATTTATTTCAACCGAGAGTAAAAAAAAAACACTTTTGAGAAGGGAATATGGAAGTCTAGGCATTTACACGGCTTATGGCCTGTCATTGGCTGGTTTAAGCGGCCACTTTACACACTGTGTAACATTCACCACTTTGCCTATGTTTGAACATCCATATTTCTTCAATTCTTCCATCTGTCGATTTTAGTGAAGTTAAAGAGCTGAAACCTTTATTGTTGCGAAGAGATTCATCTGACTGAATTATTTCACATACTAGGCAACGCCTGAAAACAATTTTTCAATTTTTATACTTCTTCTTGGACCAGTTGGTTTCATTACAATATTTGAGTTTGTCCAAATGTTCGTAGACAAAAGACTGGATTTTACCCCCTCGGGAGTCATTAAGATTCACAAATTACAACAGGGATGGAGAATACCGTAAATAAGGGAATATGGAAGTCTAGGCATTTACGGGGCTTATTTTATTTTATTTTATTCAGAAAACATACAGTCATACATTTTAAAATAAATATTAAATTAATAATAATATAAATTATTAATAATTTTTTAACATAAAAAGACCAATTAGGTTTTTAAAAATTTAAAAGACCTGTCATTGGCTGGTTTAAGTGGCCACTTTACACACTGTGTAACATTCACCATTCTGCCCATGTTTGAACATGCACATTTCCCCAACTCTTCCATCTGTTGACTTTTGTGAAGGTAAAAGAGCTGAAACTTTTATCAAGTTCACTAAAATCAACAGATGGAAGAATTGAAGAAATACGAATGTTCAAACATAGACAAAATGGTGAATCTTACACAGTATGTAAATTGGCCACTTAAACCAGTCAATGACAGGTCATAAGCCCTGTAAATGCCTAGACTTCCATATTCCCTTCTCAAAAATGTTTTTCCTCTCTGTTGTAATAAATTTAAATATGAATAACTCCCTAGGGAGGAAATCCAGCCAGTCTGCAAGCATTTGGACATACTCAAACATTGTTATTTTCTAAACATGTTCAATTACCGGTTAACGACGAAGATACTTTGAATTTACATACAAATATACACAACTTACATAAATATTGATATTAGGTTATACCGATGAAGATAGCCGTTTATAATCGCTGCCCAGGGACTAAAGGATCAATATTGCAGTAGTACGCTAACACTTTGTATTCCGGAGCCGTGTAAACACGTGATTATATAACTATGCCTTGTGTCCCGGTCCCGCGTTTTCACGTGGTTTACCAGCTGTCTAAAAAAGTGCATTTTATTGACATCTAGTGTCTTTTATTAGTACTTTTTTGCTGCTGGTAAACCACGTAAAAAAACACGGGACCGGGACACAGCGCATGGTCTTTTTAATCGCGTGTTTACGCGGCTCCTGGATACAAAGCACAAACAATGAGTGAGGCCCTGTATATTGGCGAACATTGCAATGCGCAATGTGGCTCTCCATAAAGGCCAATGTTGGCAAAACTATCATACAAAAATGACTAATTTAATTATGTCAAATAAATCTGAGAAGTGTTAATTGATTTAATTTAGCATTTTCATAATTATGACAATTTTAAGAAACTCTTCACAAAGCATGAAATTTCACAAAAATGGGCCCGGCACAGGGTAAATTTTATGTGTATTCGGCCGGTACTCAAAAGTCTTAATATTAAGTCATAGAACAAATATGGCCAGCGGTACTTCTTAAAATATAAGAAAAACGTTTGTATTGTATTTGTGAAAAACTGTTATGACATTTCCTTTTTTTAACAACATATTGCCATTGCAGAACGTCCCGACGAGACCCTTATATAGATGGACGCTAAAATGAAGCACCGGCCGAATACACACAGAATTTACCCTGTGCACAGCACATTTTTGAGAAATTTGATTCTTTGTGAAGGGTATCTTAAAAGTGTCATAATTATGAAAACACTGGGTTAAATCAATTGAAATTTTGCATATATTTTTGAAACAATTTTATAAGTCGTCTGAATCTAAATGGGGACAAAGTAAATTAAATTTGGAGCAGCTACGATAAATAAACGAGTTTTGAACAAAATATTTTTTGGGCAATGAATAATAAAAAAAATGTACTTGTCGTGTTGACTTTACGGGACAAGTGATTGAAATACGCTCCAAGAGATATGGGCTAGATAAAATTGTTTACAATTTCGAAGAGGAAAGACAGATCAGAAATGCTTCTACGTTTAGTAAGGGAAGTTAAACTATGAAAGGAAGAAGAGTCTTCGTACGGGTCAAAATATGGAAGAGATTTACGATCCAGAAGTTTAAGGAATCTATTCTGTATCTATCTAGTTGTGATATATAAATTGTATATCGAGGATTCCAAACAACAGATGCAAACTCAAGATGGCTGCGAACGTATGCATTATATAAGATTTTGAGGGATGCGGTTGTTTTGAATGGTCGAGTATATGGATGCGTATAATAAAGCCCAGATTTCTGTAAAGCTAGGGTTTCCTAGGACAGCGGCGCCCGTATCTTAACGGCCGTAGTGAACGGTGATGCAGTGGACAGCCGTCGTAACAGTGACTAGAAAATGATTTTCTAGGAAAACGGTGTTAAATGGTGTTGATAACACCGTTTTCCTAGGAAACCACTCTCTAGTCCCCGTTACAACTGCTGTATACCGCATCACCGTTCACTACGGCCGTTAAGATACGGGCACCGCTGTCCTAGGAAACCCTAGCTTTAGCCTTATTTATAGACGCCTGAATATAGGAATCAAATAAGAGTTTTTCATCCATCACACCTAAATCTCTGGGCTCGTTTTTCCGGACAAGACAATTACCGTTAATTTCATAGTAGAAAATAATTTTATTTATGTTTCTAGTGAACGAAATAACGAAACATTTATCGGTGTGTAGGAATAGCTGGTTATGGTGACAGTAATCCGCTAGTTTATTTAGGTCGTTTTGTAATTCCCAACAATTATTTTCTAACTTAGCTTTTAAAAATAATTTAGTATCGTCAGCAAACATGAGAAAATTAGAATGTTTAATAAATTTGCCAGTGTCATTTACGTAAATTAAAAATAATAAAGGTCCCAAGTGGGGTCCTTGAGGAACGCCAGATGGAATGTAGATGATTTGAGTTAAATCCTAACACAGCTACTGTTTGACTTCTATTTTTGATTTATGATATAAGCCATCTGTACAAATCACCTTGTATTCCCATTTCCCATATCTTGCGAAGTAATATATTATGGTGGATTTTGTCAACCGCCTTAGCAACTAAACTTACTTCATTATACTTAACTTGTACTATCTGTATCTTACCTCGGTATGTTCTACCTACTTGTCATATCCACATCATATGATCGAAACAAGCCAATGGAATGACCGCAAACGATTACTCCGCGTTCCTAACGTCATTAACATTTAAAATAGTTTTCATTTTTCTTTTAAATAGGCTTCCGTAATAAAAAGTACTCACTTCAAAGCGATTATAAACTCTAATAAATCCCAATTCAAGCAAAAAATGCTTGCTTGAACATGAATTTTGCATGACTTTTGGAAATCACCTAGACGGTACACTTAATGATCGTCTGTATGTATTTACCGATCGATTACAAAGCCGGCTCCTATTCCTATAACGTATCGATACAAACACTCGGAAATATAGTAAAACAGATGGAAAAAATATAATAACTAAATTATTTTTTTAAAGTGGTAACTTTCTGACGCACATAATCTGTGTCTGACGCCTAGATACTCTTATTTGTTAATAGGAGAGAAGCTAGCGACATTATTTCCACATCTAGGCGTTCGTTTTATTAAAGTGACAGTTATGTCGGAATTCAATTCGGCTTCAAAACTTACTTATTTCTCTCTCATATTTTGAATAGGCTTTTAAGAAAAAAAGTGCCAACCTCTAAACGATTTAAAAATTTTAATAAATCATAATTAAAGGAAACATTGCTCGGTGGAACAAAATTTTTGACACTTTAATGCGTATATAAACGTATCGAGGGGTTCTAGACTCGTCGGTATAAAATGATGTACTTGCATCAAAACTTTATGGTGGGGGTATCGGTATTATACCTTTGTAGTCGGTCGGGAGACTTTTATCTTCAACTATGACGTCATACTGGAGCTATGTCATTTTAGAGCGTAGATATGTGTACCGTGACGTACGCTTCCCCTTGATTCATATCGATGTATCTACCCAAAACTTAAAGGTGAGGGGTTGGTAGTATATCTTTATAATCGCTAGAGGGAATTTATCTTTAACTATACCGTCAAGGTGAAGGTATGACGTCATTATCTTCCCATCATAATCGAGGCCCTGGACTATTTATTTAGTGCTTGTTTAAATCCTCCGATCAAATTGTTCCCGGCACTCACCCTCCTTTCAATATCTCTCAGTCTCTCCATCCCGAGTAAACATGCTTCCCAGATACATGTACGGCCGTATGCACCACGCGGAAGTGAAAATAATGATATGAAAAGTAAAAACGAATAAATTAATTAGCATTTGCTAACGCTAATTAAATTACTATTTAACATCTCACTGCTAACGCAAATCGCGTCGCTAACCGACAATGTTCGTTCCAGTCCGTTAATTAGTCGATCGGCTGTCAGCGTTGCCATTACTACCGATTTTATTGAAATTCTACCGTTTTCCATATATTTCTTCGTTTTTTTTCATAGAACAAAATTTTATATAAAACGAATACATTTATTTATTTATTAACGGACATTGTCCATTAGAGTGAGCCGATGATGTATGAATTTTTTTATTTTATTAGACATGAAAGTGAAGGGGATCTAAACAGTTGCATTTTGGATCACATTTAACGTGAAAATTATTCAAAAAAATATTCCATACTACTTTTGGCCCTCAACCGAGGTTTGAAGTTTATCACTGTCTGAACATTTTGTTAAATATCTATATTGATAAAATTATTATTTTGTTAGTAAAGATATAACTTAATCACATTACAAATTCGAACACGTTTTAAAACTACCGAAATGCAAAAAGTTTACACTCCGCGCAACTGATTCCGTTGAGCGCCCGGTGAATATTGACGAAAACAACGGCTCATTAAAACAATGCTACCCATTTATTAAAAAACAAAGTGCGACTCATGCCCTTAGATGCTTATTTAATAAGGTTTAATGCACATTATAAAATTTCATTGGACTGATTTTCTTACTTAAATGCGAAATGACAGCCGGTTTAGGGCAAAAAATTGACTTTTTCGAAAACCTCAAGCTCTGGTTGAGGGTCAAAAGTAGTATCGAATACATTTTTTTTGCATTCCGAGTAATCCAAAAGGCAACTTTTTAGACCCCTTTCATTTCAAAATCTGAAAAAAAAATATCGTCCTACCCTATTGTCCATGTATACAATTTATAGGGTTTAAAAATTACAATAAAAGAATAGTTGAAAACATAAAAAAAAAAAAGAAAACAAGCATTGACAAACATAAGGGACATCGAGACAAGATCTGGACTATTTATTTAGTGCTCGTTTAAATCGCTGTAACCTAAAAAGTCTAGGTGATCTTGCCTCGAGTTAACAATACGACAAAGACGGGTCATTGGAGAATTAAGGCCATAGTTTGTTCTATGCTGATCGATGAACAGTACTTATTGTTTCTCAATCTACGAGTCGGAATATTGAATTTGACTTGTCCAGTAATGATGGAACATCGATTATAGCATTTAGTATGCCGAACATATTTATGGAGTCAATATTAGTTCTACTTTTTTGTAGACTAGAAATATTTAACATTGACTCTATTTCAGCATAAGAATAATTATCTCTCTCTAGTCCAAGCATCAACGCTAAAAACAGCCATTACATAGAAATGAGCAAATTACGATCAACTAAAAGAACCAATCAAATCAATATTCCATAGATTCTTGTCAGTTTTGTTATTGGCTGGAGAAATACAACTTACCGCGGTCAGTGAAAGTAAGAACGCAAACCGTTTCGTGACGTCACTACTGAAAAGTGACACACTGATTACAGTCATTTGGCGCGGTATTTGATAAATGTAACTCTAAAAAATTATATCTTTGTAAATTACGCACAAAAAAAAAAAATATATATTGTCACTTAGTTAAATAGTACGCTAATAAAAAATAAATAAATTAGAAAACAGTGGAATTCCTCATTGTTTATTTATCAAGCGTTTTCGACTATTTAAAGCAATGGCCTTAGGCGAAACGGCGCTTTAATTTTGAACAACAACTGTCAAATTAATTGTGCCCCCCTACCCCCGTCCTCACACCCCGAAACTACCGAAATCTACCGATTTATTTTTCTGAATCTACCTATTTCAGCTTGATCCAGTCTGGCAACCCCGCGGCTGTCAGTTGTCACGCTGTCAGGCTGTCAGTTCGAAGCGCGATTTTGGCGCGGGCGTTCGCATTTTGAATTCGACTTCAAGCCGCGAACCTACGCATTTTGACTTAACTACATTCGGAACTAAAATTCAAATTTTCGGCGTTCATTTTGATAAATATTTATGATAGTAAACAAATTGTCGTGCAATTCAGTTTTATTCGATAATATTGTGAATGATAGAGCACTTATTTTGTGATTTTGAACAGTGTTAAATAGGTTATCGCGTTTTTAGATACGCGTACTGTTAAAAACGTGATTTTTGCGCTTTAAAATAGTTTTTCGTCTTGAAAGAGAGGTAAGTTATATTTATTTAGTTTCTGTTATTTTTGTGTAGGTAAGTTTTTATATTTGTCAGTTTTACAGTGAGAAAACACGTTATGTGAAGAATTTAATAATGTTGTAATTAAAGCCATCAGCTAATGATATCATAGATAAATAAGTAAGACGAATATATTTTATTTTATTTATTTATTGAACTTTTTGTACATAATGTTAATAGTACATTGGCGGGCTCATTACCCAATGGCAATTTCTTCCAACCAACCAGTAAAATAATAGTTTTATTTTTATTATTTAAGTTACAGAACATATTCAATAGAAAGCCAATATTAAAAAGCTAAAGATATTTTTAAATATAAATAAACGTATTTTAACATATTACAACAGAGATGAAGAACATTTGAGAGAAGGTAATATAGAAGTCTAGGCACCTACCGGGCTTATGACCTGTCAATGGCTGGTTTAATAGTTCAAATATGGGCAGAATGGCGAATGTTACACATTGTGTAAAGTGGCCATTTAAACCAGCCATTGACAGGTCATAAGCCCTGTAGATGCATAGACTTATATATTAACTTCTCTTAAAGGTTCTTTTCATCTTCGTCTCTGTTGTTCAACATTCACCATTCTGCCCATATTTGAACATCTGGGCTATGTATAGCGTGTGAGCTCGCCAATATATGACAGTAAAAATTTTATTGTCTTTGAATTTCCTAGAGTTTTAACCATCGAAAAAAAAGAAGATTGCAAATAAAATCAACAGACAATGGAAATTTGATGTGTATTATTTTAATAGATTGTTTATAACAGAAAAATACATAGAGAAATATGCATTTTTATTTTTTGTAATAAAAACAGTCCAGTAAATTCGAATAAATAAAAATACGCTTTATATTAACAATATTAATTAAAATGCAAAAATAACATTAATTACTTGAAAAATAAATATTACTGAGTGTTACAAACATAATTTAAAAAACGGATAGCGATTAAAAGTAAAAACTATCTTTAGTTTAATTCTTATAGCGATAAATACATAAACATTATAAAACAGGAGTTATACAAATACAAAAATAATATTGTAACTAGGCGGCTACCTACACGGTTAAATTTCGAAACACCACGCAATTTCTTATCTCGGCTACGCTATGTAAAATGAAAAAAAAAAATTAAATTAATAATTTCATCACGTCATGAAGTCGCCCCTGGGTAGCGCCTGCTAACGTCAATCAACAAAAACATCCTCGTTTTAATTACAATATTTCGGCTACGCCATGAATCTCTTTTTTTAAATAATTTCTCACGTCACAAAGTCGCCCCTGGGTAGCGCCTGCTAACGTCAATCAACAAAAACATCCTCGTTTTTATAACAGTATTTCGGCTACGCCATGAATTTCTTATAAAAAATGTCAAAACGTTACAAAGCCACTCTCTGAGTGTCGCTACTGACATCATTTACAAAAACATAATTATTTGTGCTTTTTTCAGGTACGCAACATTTTTTTTAAATACACCTACCTAACCGATAAAATACTATTAGTAATTAAACCAAGGTGTGCTTTAAAGTTCCGTATGGCCAAATAATATTATTTATTATTAGAATATTATTGACATGTAGTTCAAGCATTGCTGCATTCACGTTGCTTTACTTCTGAGAGCTCAACTGCTATGTTTTTCTATGGTTATGTTAATGTCATCTGTCATGTATTGGCGAGCTCACAGGCTATACTTACGCCGAACATCTATATTCCTTCAATTCTTTCATCTGCCAACCAATGTCCACCAGCCAATAATAACAGCCAACAAAAACCAGCCAATGACAGGTCATAAACCCTGTAGATGCCTAGACTTTTATATCACCTTCTCTTAAATGTTCTTCATATCTGTTGTAATATGTTAATAAAAACACCTCCCCGGGGAGTTGAATCCAGTCCTTGTTTACAAAAATTTGGACAAACTCAAAATATTGTTGATAAATCCACCTGGTCCATGAAGAAGAATAGAAATTGAAAAAATAATAATTTCAGGCGTTACCTAGTATGTAGGTGAAATAATTCAATTAGATGAATCTCACCCGCATAAATAAAGGTTTCAGCTCTTAACTTCACAAACATCAACAGATGAAAGAATTGAAGGAATATTGATGTTCAAATATGGGCAGAATGGTGAATGTTACACAGTGTGTAAAGTGGCCACTTAAACCAGTCATTGACAGGTCATAAGCCCAGTAAATGCCTTGACTTCCATATTTCCTTATTTAAGGTATTCTCCATCCTTGTTGTAATTTGTTAATCTTAATGACCCCCGAGGGGGTGAAATCCAGTCTTTTGTCTATGAAAATTTTTTTGTTACAAAAATTATCAAGATACGCTGTGATTGTTGCCCTATGCACCATTTTGTGCGGAAAGGGAATGACGATGATGATTATGATTTTTCTAAAGTTTTGTAATTTTGAAATTACTCCGCCCGTGACGTCACGAGTTGTCGTCGGTGTGCCCGCGCGACGTTTAATTGTAGTACCCCGTAGCTGTCAAAATACACTAAGCGCTTAAAAAAATTACTGCCTCTAAACCAACAATCTGTCACAACACACAACAACGCTATAACTGATTGGTTTTTATAATTGATTGTATTGATATTGTTATAATATATTTATTTATACATTTTGGAGAAACTTAGCCGTGCAAAAATATAATATCTTATGATTTTTGTAAACATGAAAAAATATATTATTATTTAATTTTCCTTGATGCTGGTATAATTTACACGCTTATTGAAAGTCAATATATAAATGAACTAGCTAACCCGACAGACCTTGGAAAAAGACTTTTCATAATACGTAGGTACCTAGATACTTGTTTATGCTTAAATTCCAAAACTAAAAATTATTAATATTCAAATATTGAATTTTAGTAGGTACCTAGGTACTTGCTTATGGTCGAATTCCAAAACATGAAATTATTCATTTTTAAATAGGGATATTTTTTTTTTTGCAAATGTCAAACTCGGCTCTTCTCACCAACAGGGGTGAACTTTATTCATGAATACGATTTTCAAAGCCGTATTGAATGTCGGCTAATATTATTTTAGTATTCATAAAAATCCAATAAAAATAAATAAATGGGAAGAAATTATAAGGAATGTAATAAAAAAATCTGATTGTGATCCATAAAAAGCTAAAGTTGTTGGTTGTAAAAATTAGAAAAACATTTAAAAAAAAAAAAAAACAACATTCTTCCATTTTTTTTGTATATGCATACGAAGAGAACGAGGTCGATAAAAAAAAGATTTATATTTCTATTTTTTTTTACATATCTTTATGTCTACGAACACGCGCAGCGCAAAGGTCTACATTTCACTAAAACCCGCACTTAAATCGGTTAAGCCGTTTAGGAGAATTTCAGTGACATCACACGTACATAAGAATAATATATATATATAAAGATAAACAACACTACACAAAAATAACGTCAGGTTTTAATAAATAAATACACATTATGAAAATTATCAAATAAATTAACATAAATAAAGTCAGTTCCATATACTGCTATATTCCATGTACTCATTTAGTCCATAATAGGCTCAGAGTAGTAATGCGCCAAGCTGTAGAGGCGCCCAAACGTAGGAAAACCATTCTATGACTATTTAGTATTAAGTTAGCTACAGTTCGCAGCAAAACAATGGGCCGTACTCGGGTCGAGAATTATAAAGTGGATATTGATTAGCATTGTAAATATTTTCAAATATGAACCTGTGGATTTATTATTGCAGGGTTATTCCAATTAATTTTTCTATAATTATTTTGTAAAACTGAAAATACATGTGTGTGTTTATTTTTTTATTTATTTATTCATTTTATTCACATATTTATGTTACATTTATTGAGACATAAATCCCACCTCCATGGAACCAAAGTCCTGTGTTGATTTTGTTTGTTTATCCGTCACATCTCTAAAACGGCGAGTCGTAGCGGCCTGAAATTTTGACACGTCATTTTAGATGCGCTTTTAAGGTTAACATTGCTTTTTTAGAGTAAAATTTAAATCGACCACTACTCGATAAAAACTTACTTTATATGGATGCATAGTGCGGCCCCGACATATTGCCTATTATCAACTATCATTATCAACAGTAAACATGCTTTAATTCACAAATTTATCTCCTAAATTGAGAAAAAATAGTATCTCAAGTGAATATGCTGATATAAGCAATGTTTTTAAGCAACATAATACACGTGTCGGGACAATAAATGCCAAAAATCAATGTAAATCATGGGAAAATATTCTCAATCTCAACCCGTGAAAACTGTCTCCTTTAACAGCTTTGACGCTCCTACTGCTGCAACCAAACATACTGCAATTCACCATAGTGGATTTTTATTTATTATAACGTAAATATCCAAGTTATTTACAAACAAAGCCAAGCACAGCTACAAAAGCATCCGATCAAACCGTTATGTTTATGTTGTCAAATAAAACAAAATGGCCAGCAAATTTAATGTAATAAATAAATCATTTAACATAGATTTATTTGCAAATAATCTTAATGACGTACGGCGTTTGCTTTCGAAATAATTCGTAGTATTTTTTCTTTTCTTTTGAATTTACATTTAATTACTATTCATTTTATGTTCGAGAATCTTTTTTAACTCACTGTGATACTACTTGTGAAAACCTGTAATTGGCTTATTTGTTATTTGTTTTGTAATATATATAAAAGATAATTATAGCTGTTGGTTATCCAAAAATAAAATAAAATAAAATTGGTTGCTAACCAACAAACCAACATCGCTTGCGTTCTATGAAACATAGTGCTTCTCGATAGGGCTTCTCTCTAGGTTACGCATTATTACTCTGAGCTTTAACTACTACGTAAAAAACTTCCCAAAGTCCCGGTGTGGTAACCTGAGGTTACCCATACTAAATTCTTATTTCTTAGCTAATTGTTGGACCTTACTTTCCTAGGCTAGAGTTTTATAGTTTGGGATATGTCAATATGTCAATTGTTATACTTTATTGAGATTTTTCCAAAATTTGACCTTCAAGCATTCAGAACTTGATTTTTTTTCATTATTTTCGTATTTTTTATTATTTGTTAGTAGTCGAAAACATTCGTGAATAAAATACCTCGGAATTTCCTTCAAACAATGGTTAAAAAATAAGTTATTACGCTTTAAAAAAAAAAGGTGACGAACTAGAGAATTAACTTAAAGCAAAATATATGATTGAAACGCCTGTGTTTTTTTTATTATATCAGGTTAAATTTGATAGTCAAGTTTTTTCAAAAAGTATTTTTTGGAAATGGCGGCAAAAAACTAGCCAACAGTCAACAGATGGAAGATTTGAGGAAATGTGGATGTTCAAACATGGGCAGAATGGTGAATGTTATTTTTTTTTATATATATATATATATTTGGACCCCTGTATTTAGTAGCCTTACGTGTCATGTACAAGGCTTAGGTACTCGGAAAAAAACCGTTTTTGTTCATCTTGGAAATGGGATGTTCGATCACTGATTTTGATGTATTACCTTTATGAGTCCAATCACCATTGTTGCAAAGTCTAAAACAATGGCGCGTGATAACTACTTCTAACGACAGTGCGGATATCTGTTGAGGTTGTTCCATCTTTCCTGCATTCTGCTTCAAGATTATGGCGTTGTAAACTGAAAAATGGGCACTGAAATAACAGATGGTCGATACTCTGTGAGGAAATATCATCGCGTGGACAATAGTCATCATTCCTCAATTTAAACCTATATAGGTAACTTCTCATAGCTCCGTGTCCGGTAAAAAATGAATGAATGTTACACAGTGCGTAAAGTGGCCATTTAAACCAGTAAATGGACAGGTCAAGCCCTGTAAATGCCTAGATTTCCATATTCCCTTCTCAAATTTTTTTCCCCTCTTTGTTGAAATAAATTTAAATATGGATCACTCCCTAGGAAGGAAATCCAGCCAGTCTGCAAGCATTTGGACAAACTCAAACATTGTTGAATTAGCTACCTGGTAAAAGAAGAAGTGTAAAATATTTAAAAAAAATTTAAGCGTTGCCTAGTAGGTGATTTGGTTCAGCCGGATGAATCTCACCCACGTGATAAAGGTTTCAGCTCTTTTACTTCACAAAAGTCAACAGATGGAAGAGTTGAGGAATTGTGGATGTTCAAACATTGGCAGAATGGTGAACGTTGCACAGTGTTTAAAGTGGCCACTTCTACCAGCCAATGACAGGTCATAAGCCCTGTCAATGCCTAGACTTCCATATTCCCTTCTCAAAAATGTTTTCCCTCTCTGTTGAAATAAATTAAAAACTGGCATTTTAATTATTTGGTTCGTCGAAAATGATGAACGCAAAATATTATTATAAATAAAAAATGTACTTTTGTAAAAATACACTAATATATTACATTTTCTATACCCATTGTATTTTTTTTCATACACAACCCTTTAATCAACCTGGGTTTTTTTTTTTTTAAGTAGCGCATTTGGTTGAAATTCAATATAACGTTTTTAATAGCAACATCCTGTAGATTTAGGTTTTGCGAGCGCGCCAGTGCCTCGATTATGCACGCTATCTTCGTTTGTCTATATCGAGACGGTATACATAACTTCTGTATTATTTGTATCTTACCTCGGTATGTTCTACCTACTTGCCATATCGACCTCATATTATCGAAACAAGCCAATGAATGACCGCTTAAAATTAGTTCGCGTTCCTTACGTCATTAACACTTTAAAAAGTTCTCATTTATATTTTAAATAGGCTTCTTTGATAGAATGTGCCCACTTCAAAGCGATTAAAAATTCAAATAAATCCCAATTCAAGCAAAAAATGCTCGCTTGAACATGATTTTTAAATGACTTTTAACCATTGCCGAAACGATATGCTTAACGATCGTCTGCATTTATCTACTGAGGTAGTACTGAGTGATTACAAGACCAACTCTCGATACGTTCTCTCTATATTTTTACTTTTTTTACAGTGGTAACTTTCTAACGCCTAGATACTCTTATTTGTTAATAGGACAGAACCAAGCGACATTATTTTAACATCTAGGCGTTCGTTTTATTAAAGTGACAGTTATGTCGGAAATTTGACTTCAAAATTTACGTATTTCTCTCTCATATTTTTAATAGGGTTTTAAGAAAAAAGTTTCAGCCTCAAAACGATTAAAATTTTTAATAAATCATAATTAAAGGAAAATTTTTGTCACTTTTAATGCGTAGATAAACGTATCGAGGGGTTCTAGACCCGTCGGTATAAACCGATGTACTTACAGCAAAACTTGATGGTGGGTATCGGTAGTGTACCTTTATAGTCGCTCGGGACACTTTTATCTTCAACTATGACGTCATACTAAAGCTATGTAGTTTTAGAGCGTAGATATGTGTACCGTGACGTACGCTTCCCTTGATTCATATCGATGTGCCTACCCAAAAATTGAAGGTGGGGAGTCAGTAGTATATCTTTATAATCGCTAGAGGGAATTTATCTTCAACTATACCGTCAAGGTGGGGGGGGGGGTATGACGTCTTTAACTTACCATCATAATCGAGGCCCTGCTCTAGTAAAGCCGACAAAGTTTGTAGTCAGTGTAATTCCCGAAGTACTGTGGAGTGATGTGATATTAAAAATAATGCTAATCAGCATTAGATAAAAACAATCAATTTTCTAAGGTATTTCTGATAAAAAATACAATTTTATGCGAGTACCTAATCAAAAAAATATTAATTTACTACTTACAGATTACGCCTCTTGAAATTAGATTAACTTAAAGTCTATTCATTATTACAAGAACTTCCAAACAAACAAACCAGCTGCGTGATACCCGACGGAGAATAGCCTATTTAACATATCATCTGAATCTAAAAGGCACGGTAAAAGTATAGTGTATTGACATTAATTAGATTCGTTAGTACCTACATATTTAAATTTTATAAAATTTAAATATGTAGGTACTAACGAAAATTGGCAAAATGGTGAATGTTACACAGTGTGTAAAGTGGCCACTTAAACCAGCCAATGACAGGTCATAAGCCATGTAGATGCCTAGACTTCTATATTACCTCATCTTAAATGTTCTTCATCTCTGTTGTAATATGTTAATGTTTACAGCCCCCCAGGGAGCTGAATCCAGACCTTATCTACAAAAATTTGGACAAACTCAAAATATTGTTGTTACATTTATAGTTCTTCTTTGTGTAGAACTGATTGAAAACACCGTTCATAATTTTTTTTTGTAATTTATAAGTTATCTTAAAAATACTAATAATTAAAAATAAAATAAACTGACTATTGTAAGACGTCACTCCCCATTATGTACGCAAGAATTAAATTTTCTTTTTAAAAAAAATCAGCCTCGTGATGTAATGGTCAGAGCGTTTACCTACCATGCAAGAGGTCTTGGTTTGATTCCCGACATGGTTGATATGAAATATTTATTTAAACGGTGTTTTCACACTAGAATATTTCGCAGTCCCTGGACTGGTACTTGAAGCGTAATACTGATCATCTCACCGTCGTGTAACAAAAATAATGAAGATACGCTGTGATTGGTGTACCAATGCAGTGCCCTATGCACCATTAGATGGGTAAAGGGAATAATGATAATGATGGATGGTTCTAGTTCCCATAATAAACTATTTATCAATAAAGAAAAACTATTGAGACACGCCGCCGCCGCTGGTAAATATTTATAGTGTCATAATCCAGGGTGAAAAAACGAGAATACGTTTGTATGAAGAAAAGTCAGACCGCGTCTTTCTCTCAAGATAAAACATTATTAAGTATACTTACAAAGTTTGCTTCATAATGCTTTTATGTAACCAAAGAAAGAAGTTCGGTTTTCTTAAATAAAAACATTGACCTATTAGTACACATAGATGCACCCTGAGCCTTCTAAAATTATGACACTTAACTCATGCCCAGACGCTCAGTCATGGCCAACACGTAATAAGTCGTTCTTTAACCGTCAGCCGGTTTTGGCGTGAGCTTTATATTTTATTTGAAATCCGTTAAACTGTTCGGATAAAAGGGAAAAATATGGTATAACTTTTTGTTGATAAGTAGGAACCTAGGTACTTGTTGATGATTAAATTCCAGAATTAAAAATAATTCATTTTCAAATATTGAATTTTAGTAGGTAGGTACCTAAGTACTTGTTTTTGTTTGAATTCCAAAACAAAAAATAATTCATCTTCAAATATAGCATTTATTCTGCAAATGTCAAACTCTGCTCTTCTACCAACAGGGGTACACTTTGTGTAAGAATCCGATTTTCGAAAATGTATTTAATGTCAGTTAACATTCTATTTTCATTACTAAAGATCCATTAAATATATTTAAATGGATAGAAATTATAAGATATTTAAGAAAATACTCTGATTGGGATCCATAAAAGCGAATGTTGTCGTTAAACATTTTAAAACAAACTTTTTTATATCCAAAAAACAACATCCTTCCATTTTCTTTGCATATGCATTCTCGTCGATTGCAGCCCGATAAACGACGAATAAAACATTAAAGCTTCTAACATTTTTTTTTACTTACCAGATTGAAGATTTTAAAAGCTATAAATATGCCCATGGTAAAGCTCATCGCTTTGCTTAAAACCGCAAGTAAATTGATCCAGGCCCAAGTATCGAGGACAGACATACCAATATTGCCTTTTATATATACATAAAGCTATGTTCAAGTTCTAAAAATTAATGCCATAATAAAAATTATTTTTATAAAAACACGTTTTTAAAAAAATTACATCAATTAGTTTTTTATCAATATAACCTTACCTCGGTATGTTCTACCTGCTTGCCATATCGACATCATATGATCGAAACAAGCCAATGGAATGACCGCAAACAATTACTCCGCGTTCCTTACGTCATTATCATTTAAATAGTTCTTAATTACATTTTAAATAGGCTTCTGTAATAAAAAGTGCTCACTGGAAAGCGATTATAAACTCCAAAAAATCCTAATTCAAGCAAAAAATGCTCGCTTGAACATGAATTTTGCATGACTTTTGGAAATCACCTAGACGGTACGCTTAACGATCGTCTGTATGTATCTAGCGATCGGCTACAAAGCCGGCTCCTATAACGTCTCGATACATACACTCGGAAAGATAGCAAAACAGATGGAAAAAATATAATAACAAAATTATTTTTTTCGAGTGGTAACTTTCTGACGCATATAATCTGTGTCTGACGCCTAGATACTCTTATTTGTTAATAGGACAGAACCTAGCGACATTATTTTCACATCTAGGCGTTCGTTTGAATAGAGTGACAGTTATGTTGGAATTTAATTCGGCTTCAAAACTTACTTATTTCTCTCTCATATATTGAATAGGCTTTTAAGAAAAAAAGTGCCAACGTCAAAACGATTTTTTTTTTAATAAATCATAATCAAAGGGGAAATTGCTCGGTGGAACAAAGTTTTTGACACTTTAATGCGTATATAAACGTATCGAGGGGTTCTAGACTCGTCGGTATAAAATGATGTACTTACATCAAAACTTGATGGTGGGGGTATCGATACTATACCTTTGTAGTCGGTCCGGAGACTTTTATCTTCAACTATGACGTCATACTGAAGCTATGTCATTTTAGCGCGTAGATATGTGTACTGTGACGTACGCTTTCCATTAAAGCATAGCGATGTACCTACCCAAAACATAAAGGTTGGTAGTATATTTTTATAATCGCTAGAGGGAATTTATCTTCAACTTTACCGTCAAGGTGAAGGTATGACGTCTTTATCTTCCCATCATAATCAAGGCCCAGGAAGTTATAGCGTATCGTATAATTGATTCAGAAAGAGATAAATAAATAATTCGTAAAGTATTAACAGGGACATAATATTTTAATATGTACATTCTATTACTTTTTGCTCTTAATCGCTTACACAATTTTCTAATATGTACATGCCATTTAAAATTACAACCTATAGTTAAATCTAAATAAACATGCTGCTCAATATTTTTAATATTTTCACACATGCACGGTTGCATAATATCACTATGGATACACGTAAAGTTACGTGATAAAATTGACCGTGTTGTGTGAGTTTTATAGTTCAGTGATCTTATGTGCCTAAGTTTGGTTTTCTTTGAGTTAATTATTATAATTATGATAATAAAAATACTTTATTGTTTTATTCCACTTTTATTTATATTTTTTTTACCAGTGACCGGGTTTTGTCGTGACCGACATCGTCAGACTGATGGGAGACTAAACAAATTTCTATGTTATATACAAGTGCAAGCGGGGGGTTGTAAATCATGATTTTATATAATTATAAGAATATAAGTTTTGTTTGAATGTACATAATAAAAACTGGTGTAAAATATATAATTTTATGAAGTTTTATAATGAAAATGTATTTGAATTACATGTATTTAAATTTCATTAAAACTGTAACAGGGACCGCTGGTTGGTAGTTCCATCGACAGCTGTCTCCGGGCCCGGGGGTAATTAAGTGATTCTCTGAAATCAAAAATTCCCGGCAGTTAATTTTTATCCATTATTTAATTTTATTTAATTAACATAAATGGCAAATCTGCCTTTTACAAACATTTATAATATTAACATTTTCGGCTAAATATTTTTTTTTTTTAAAACATGAATTTCCTCATACCCAAGATTTATAAAAAAAAATTAAACCAAAAATTATACAAGATTTATATTTAAAAAATTAACCTAAAAATTATACAGCATATTCAGTAGAAAGTTTAAATAATAAAACATTCTACAGTAAAACAACAAGAAAATCATAAGTACTGTTTCACACAACTAGGCAAAGTGAACAAAAAAATGTATGTATATATATATATATATTATGAAATGCACGAATAAATAAATATATTTACCATTCACCATCTTTGAAAAAGTTCAAAAGGTTTGTTCTATAGGAACAATACACTACACTAAATATATCAGATACGTGGGAATAACTGGCGGCCTCCGTGGTGTAGTGGTCAAGACGCTTAACCCACGCACGAAAGGTTCCGGGTTCGATTCCCGGTGAGAACACAAAAATTAAAATGTGATTTTTCTCAAGCCTGGGTACTCTGTGATGTAATTCACCACTGTAATTGGGCCTCCTGGCCTGTTGTGGTGCAAAAAAAATGAAATGAAATGAAATGAAAAACTATTGCCGAGTTCATGAAGCCTATTTAATACGGCATTGCAAGTATACACTGTCCGTGAGTTGTTGCTACAAAACGGTGGCACCTGTCTAGTCATTCATCCAGGCACCCGATTAGTTTCATTGTTTGTATTTTAATGGATACAATAATGGAGAATGCACGTGTGTTACTTGTTCGTTTAATATTATTTTATCGGGGCAATTTTTTAGCGGTTAATTTCTAAAATTTCAAGTTTATCTAATTGTTTGCCTTTGCTGCATGTGTGAAGGAATTGAACATTTGTATTTTTATCAAAAACATGATTTGATTCAATCAGGTGGTTTGCAAACGCGGAGAAACCCGGTCACCGGTAAAAAAATTATAAAAAATAAATAAGTATATAAATAAAAGTGGAATAAAACTATAAAGTATTTTTATTATTATAATTAAAATGCAGTTCTACCAAGAAATGTCAATGGAAAAACTCAATATATAAATTATTATACCTGCGTCATGGGACCATTTTTGCAGGTTTAAAAAGACTTCTTGCAATCATTTCTCAGCTGTTTTGAGATCCTTGTGGGACATTATTTATTTATTTATTTATTCATTCAAAATTACAAAATTAAATATTGATGAACTTATTAAGGCTTTTTAGGCTATGCCCGTGTCAAGCCACAATAAATAACAATAAAAATACATAGTAAAATTAATTAGATCAAATTATAATGACATAGAATCACAATCTAGAAAAAAAGGTAAATGTAATAAATAATCGAATTCCAAAGAATACAATGCAAAAAAGATATTCAGAAATAATTTTTAAAATATAAATTATACAAATTAAGAATCACACATAATCAAATATACAAAATAGTGGTATCATTAAAATCAACAAAATAATAGTTTAATATAGTAGTATTAAAAAAAAAAAATAACACAAAATAAGAGCATGATTTAAATCAAAAGAAAAAGAACATATATATTTTTTATTTATTTATTTTATTTTCTTTTATTCAGGAAACATACAGTACAGTTACAAAGTTTAATATTTTACACAATTGGACTTAATTCTAATGGACCAGTGAAGTTTCCATATTAAAAAGCAATTAAATCTAATGTAAATTATGAAAGTATAAAAAAGAGAAGGAAAAAGAAAACATAAATGAAAGTTGTTTGAAAATTTAAATTTAAGTGAAAAAAATATATTTTAAGGTTTGTAGTTTGTAGTGAGTATTTACAAATGGAAATAATATTAAAAATGAAGAAAATTTGTAAGAGTAATTAAGAAATAAGAATGGAAATAAAGAATGAAAAACATACTCATATATATATATATATAAAAGCATAATTGAAATGATAATTGAGTTATGTTTTCTAGAAATTCACTCAATTATAGTAAGAAATATAAGGAATAGGAGCAATAAATCATATGCCAAATAACAGTACGTACTAAATTAAATTATACAAAAATACATAATAAGAAAAACATAAAAATTATCAATATATATAAATATTATGTCTAACGTGTTAAAATAAAAAATCACATATTCCAGGAAGCCGTTGTTTGCCGTATTTTACCGGACTACAGACGTAACTTCCCACTGTAATCGGGGCAAAGGATTAAAAAATACTAATAGGACACAAAATGTTCGGATAAATAACTATTTATCAACCAGTATTGATGTTACATCGGGTGTACCTCAGGGTGCTCATTTGGCACCCCTGCTTTTCAATTTGTTTATTAATGATGTTGCTAAATCATTCTCTTACTCTCGTTTTTGGCTCTTCGCGGACGACACCAAAATTCTCAAAATAATTCAAACTTTACAAGACTGCTTTCTTCTTCAATCAGACATTAACTCTTTTAACCGATGGTGTAAAGTCAATAAATTAGAACTAAATATTAAAAAATGCAAAATAATGTCATTTCATAGAACAAAACAACCAATTTCCTTCGAGTACCTATTAGAAAACTCCAAAATTGATGTAGTCAAGTCCATCAGAGATTTAGGAGTTGTTCTGGACTATAAACTGACATACAACGAGCATATAGATAATACAGTCAATAAATCACTGAAATTACTTGGCTTCATTAACAGAATATCCTCTGATTTTACTAATGTCCGTACAATCAAAACTCTTTATTGCTCAACTGTTCGCCCTCTTCTTGAATATGCCTCAGTGGTCTGGTCTCCATTCTATGTCAATCGCATAAATCACATTGAATCAGTCCAACATCGCTTGCTTCGAAAAATAGCGTGGATGCTCGGACTAGAGAGCGATAATTATTCTTATGCTGAAATAGAGTCAATGTTAAATATTTCTAGTCTACAAAAACGTAGAACTAATATTGACTCCATATATATGTTCGGCATACTAAATGGTATAATCGATGTTCCATCATTACTGGGACAAGTAAAATTCAATATTCCGACTCGTAGATTGAGAAACAATGAAGTACTGTTCATCGATCAGCATAGAACAAACTATGGCCTAAATTCTCCCATGACCCGCCTTTGTCGTATTGTTAACTCAAGACAGGATCTGGACTTTTTTGGTTTAAGTTTACAACGATTTAAACGAGCACTAAATAAATAGTCCAGATCTTGTCTCGATGTCCCTTATGTTTGTCAATGCTTCTTTCTTTTTCTTTAAATGTTTTAAACTACTCTTTTATTGTAATATTTAAACCTTATAAATTGTATACATGGACAATGTCCGTTAATAAATAAATAAATAAAAAAATATCTGTGTATCACCTCTTGAATCTTTCGACGGCTGTTGAGGAAAAAATGACAGGCACTTAAGCGCTTCTGCTTAAACATGACACATCATTTTTGTACGCGTTTATGATCTATGATGTCAAACTAGAGGAAAACGATGGCAAAAAGAGGAAGCCGTTTTTTGAGCAACCTCACTTAAAATTAAATAATAACATCTCGTTATATAACGTAGTGAGCTGACCGATTTTGGCTCATTAGGATCGGAAAATTCCACACGGAACGATAAAGTTACGTAACATGGATTATTTTTTATAATACTGTTATTATATTATATAGGATGTATGGATCAAATATTTGCTCTGCGAAATATGACAGAAAAGTTCCAGGCTAAACATCAGAAACTTTTCTGCGCATTTGTCGATCTGCAAAAGGCATTTGATAGAGTGGACAGAGAGAAATCGTGGAAGGTTTTATCGGAGTATGGAGTAAATGGTAACCTGACAAGGGCTATTGCGTCACTGTATAAGGACAGCACAGCATGTGTGAAGGTGAATGGGTCATTCACATCGCGGTTTAATATTCCGAAAGGAGTCAAACAGGGATGTGTAATGTCACCATGGTTTTTCAACATATACATCGATAGCTGTATGAAAGAACTGAAAGATTTAAGAATGGGAGCAAAAATGAATGGTATAACTGTTAACTGTCTTCTGTATGCGGATGATGCCGTGCTTCTTGCCAGCAGCAAAGAAGACCTTCAATTCTTGGTAACAAAAGTCTACGAGGTATGCAAGAAAAGCGATTTGCTTATGAATGTTGATAAATCGAAAGTGGTGGTTTTTGAAAGGGATGAAAATATAACTAAATGTGAGATCAGGGTGAACGGAGATATTCTGAATCAGGTAGAAGAATTTGTGTACCTGGGAAGTATGTTTACTAGGGACGGAAAGGCCGATAGAGATATTGAAAGGAAGGTGAGTGCCGGGAACAGGGTGAACGGTGCACTAAAATCTACTTTGGCAAACAAATGTTTATCGCAGGAGGCTAAACTAGCAGTTCACAACGGAGTTCTAGTTCCAACTCTAATGTATGGGAGCGAAGTATGGAATTGGAAAAATAATGATGAAAGTAGGTTGAATGCTGTCGAAATGCGATCCCTCAGGCGAATGTGTGGTAAAACGATGTATGATAGGTGCACAAATGTCGAGATCCGTGAAGTGTGTAAGGCTGAGACATGCATTATTGACAGAATCAAGAAAGGGGTGCTGCGTTGGTTTGGACATGTAGAGCGAATGGACAGCGAAAGAACGACTAGAAGGATCTACGATGCAAATGTTGATGGATGCAGAAAACGAGGAAGACCGAGAAAGACATGGCACGATCAAGTCCAGTTGAAGATGGACATGTCAAAAGTAGGAATAATCGGCGTGCGTGCATAAGAAGATGTATGAATGTAGAGGAAGCGAGGTCTGTATGCCAAGATAGAGTGTTATGGCGTTCTATCCTCTCTGCCTACCCCTACGGGGAAACGGCGTGATGGTTTGTTGTTGTTGTTATATTATATTTATAACTAGCGGGCCCGACAGACGTTGTCCTGTCCGAACTATGGATGTAAAATTACTTAATTTTACCAAAAGTCGCGGTAAAATACCGTGATTTACAGTTTTTACGGTAATTTTCGGTAAGAAATAAATTTGACGTACTAATTTTTATTTTTCAAAAATATTACATAAACGAGTAGCTTTGTTTTAGGACATTTTACATGACAGCAAAAACCAGGTTTAGATCCATAGGGCGGTTGTCGAGATTTATTAGAAGTATTCATGTCACAACTACGAGGTGCGAACCTGACTTGTGAGGATGCACAGGAGCTGGCATCTGACCGAGATGCCTGGAGGATCTTTGTGAACACCATATGCTCCAACCAGGTAGTGGACATGGAATGATGATGATGACTTTTGGTAGGTCAACTATCAAATAATTAGTAAAAAGTTAGTGCTAATAGCGCTTTTCCGCTATTTTGATAAAATGTATTTGATGTTCAAACGTGTATCTTGGAAAATATTGATCCTACGAAAAAAAAATATAAAGATTTTTATGTAAATTTTATTTTTCCCGACTTTCGTATATTTCTTTCTGTAAAATCTTCAGGGACGTAATTATAAACAAAAAACTGATTTTAAGCAGCATTTTTTCAAAATCGCGGCATGAGCGGTGGTCGTTCAAGGTCACAAACTAAAGGTTTTACCAAGGACCCTTGACCAACCCCCTAGATTTTCTCGACTCTTCCATCCGTTGACTTTTGTGAAGTAAAAGAGCTGAAACCTTTATCACGTGGGTGAGATTCATCCGGCTGAACCAAATCACCTACTAGGCAACGTCTAAAAAAAATAATCTAATTTGTATACTTCTTCTTTTACCAGGTAGTAATTCAACAATGTTTGAGTATGTCTAAATGCTTGCAGACTGGCTGGATTTCCTCCCTGGGGAGTTGCTCATATTTAAATTTATTTCAACAGAGAGGGGAAACATTTTTGAGAAGGGAGTATCGAAGTCTAGGCATTTACAGAGCTTATGACCTGTCATTGGGTGGTTTAAGTGGCCACATTACACACTGTGTAACATTCACCATTCTGCCCATGTTTGAACATCCACATTTCCTCAACTCTTCCATCCGTTGACTTTTGTGAAGTAAAAGAGCTGAAACCTTTATCACGTGGGTGAGATTCATCCGGCTGAACCAAATCACCTACGAGGCAACGTCTAAAAAAAAATAATCTAATTTTTATACTTCTTCTTTTACCGGGTAGTAATTCAACAATGTTTGAGTATGTCCAAATGCTTGCAGACTGGCTGGATTTCCTCCCTGGGGAGTTGCTCATATTTAAATTTATTTCAACAGAGGGGAAACATTTTTGAGAAGGGAGTATGGAAGTCTAGGCGTTTACAGGGCTTATGACCTGTCATTGGCTGGTTTAAGTGGCCACATTACACACTGTGTAACATTCACCATTCTGCCCATGTTTGAACATCTACATTTCCTCAACTCTTCCATCCGTTGACTTTTGTGAAGTAAAAGAGCTGAAACCTTTATCACGTGGGTGAGATTCATCCGGCTGAACCAAATCACCTACTAGGCAACGTCTAAAAAAATCTAATTTTTATACTTCTTCTTTTACCAGGTAGTAATTCAACAATGTTTGAGTATGTCCAAATGCTTGCAGACTGGCTGGATTTCCTCCCTGGGGAGTAGCTCATATTTAAATTTATTTCAACAGAGAGGGGAAACAATTTTGAGAAGGGAGTATGGAAGTCTAGGCGTTTAGGGCTTATGACCTGTCGTTGGCTGGTTTAAGTGGCCACATTACACACTGTGTAACATTCACCATTCTGCCCTTGTTTGAACATCTACATTTCCTCAACTCTTCCATCCGTTGACTTTTGTGAAGTAAAAGAGCTGAAACCTTTATCACGTGGGTGAGATTCATCCGGCTGAACCAAATCACCTACTAGGCAACGTCTAAAAAAAAATAATCTAATTTTTATACTTCTTCTTTTACCAGGTAGTAATTCAACAATGTTTGAGTATGTCCAAATGCTTGCAGACTGGCTGGATTTCCTCCCTGGGGAGCAGCTCATATTTAAATTTATTTCAGCAGAGGGAAACATTTTTGAGAAGGGAGTATGGAAGTCTAGGCGTTTACAGGGCTTATGACCTGGCATTGGCTGGTTTGTGTAAATGCCTAGACTTCCATATTCCCTTCTCAAAAATGTTTTCCCTCTATGTTGAAATAAATTTAAAGATAATTTTTGGCGCTTAACAACTGTCAAATTGACATATGAGTGTTGCTATACGTAAAAATTTCAAAAATTACTCATATTCAATTCATTCGCACAATACTGTTATATAAGCTACGCACAGAAAACTTAATTTTTTCTCTAGCCTAGTAAATTTATTTGATCACGTCATCTTCAGTAAAAATCGCAAAAAATTACAATCGGATTGTGTTTTTCACCAACTTCGAAATTACACATTTAAATTAATTTGATTTCATAGAACTGTTTCCATTAACAATATTATTTATATTTAATTCAGAATTTTATGAATCTTTATTGTTATTTTAACAACTATGCCTTACATTTTTTTAAAAGGGTATAATACAATATGTAAATTAACATCTGTATAAAATTCGCATAATAGATTTAAAAATAATATTCGACAAATCATCATATTTTTAACAAAAAATATACAGTAGCATTTGGAGAGCGAATTTTTTAAACAGCTCGAAATCAAAATTTATCAAAATAAAATAAACAACATTTTGAGTTTGTCCAAATTTTTGTAGACAAGAGTAGAAATCCACCTGGTCCATGAAGAAGTATAGAAATTGAAAAAATAACATTTTCAGGCGTTGCCTAGTATGGAGGTGAAATAATTCAATCACATCAATCTTACCCGCATAAATAAAGGTTTCAGCTCTTTAACTTCACAAACATCAACAGATGAAAGAATTGAAGGAATATAGATGTTCAAATATGGGCAGAATGGTGAATGTTACACAGTGTGTAAAGTGGCCACTTAAACCAGCCATTGATGGGTCATAAGCCCTGTAGATGCCTAGACTTCTATATTACGGCCTCCGTGGTGTAGTGGTCAAGACGCTTGACTCACACACGAAAGGTTCCGGGTTCGATTCCCGGTGAGAACACAAAAATTAAAATGTGTATTTTCTCAAGCCTGGGTGTTCTGTGTTGTAATTCACCACTGTAATTGGGCCTTCTGGCCTGTTGTGGTGCAAAAATAAATAAAATAAAAAATAAATAAAATTACCTTCTCTCAAATGTTCTTCATCTCTGTTGTAATATGTTAAAATAAAATCAATTAAACATGAAGATTTTTTAAGTAATTAATTCCGTAAATGATTGTGTGACTCTGAGAGTATTTTCATAAACTGGGGATATGATTTTTGATGTAATCGGTATTTAAAGAATATTTTTACGATTGGAACCATATTACTATCAAAATCTGAAACGAATGTTTTCATTTATAATTTCCTATTTAAAGTTAGATAATAAAACGGCCCGTAACTGGCCAAAAGGGTTGATGACGTCACGCGTGACTTATATTTCCTACGTTCACTCAAATCCTATACTGAGATACTCCGACGCGGGCGGCTTGTGGCTTTTTATTTGTTTTTTGTAGTTAAATTTCGTCTTTTCCTTTGTTTTTTTTGTTTTCATTTATAAACATCCATAGCATTATGACTGACATTGGTTTTTTACAAGGAAAATCTGATAACTTGCCCAAAATAGATATAATCATGATGGGTATTTTTTTCTCATCCAATACAAACTTTTTAAGTTCTGAGTATAGAAATGTAAAGGCCGTAAGGTAAGCAAATATATAATGTTTGCTTCCAGAATGTATTCATTTAAATAGTTGTATTATTTGCATGTACCATAAATATATTGTTTCGCGTACATTTAATGCAAAAGGGAAGTAACGTGACTTTGACACAACATAATCCATAAAATACCATTGCTTGTAAACATCTCTGATGCTCGAGTGCGTGTTAATGCCTTTTTTTATTGAATGTGATTTACTTATTAATATATCAGCTAGGGTAAATTACGGAGACAATGCCATAGGTTACATTCAAGTAAAACGGACGGGTGATATTTGAATGGTAAAAGGTCGAGTCACCCAGCAGAACATAAAGTTAGAACCAAATCGTACTCGGTGACGTTGATCTGCGATGAAGTCTAGGAAATAATAGATTCCTGCAAGTGTGAAGACTGTCCAGCATCTCAAGGTCAGTTGCCATTTTGTAAATGCAATAAATTTCACAAATAAATAAGGTAGGTTTTCATACAGCAATTTTTTTGTAATTTTATTTTTTATTAATATAGAAAACCAACGGTTCTACAAATTAAACTAAGTAACATAAGTACAGAAATATAATACAAATATAAACAATAACGTTCAAAGAATAAACTATTTGAGTATTGTTGTACCTGTCAAGCTTTATAAGTGCTAATTTCAGTACCTGCTGTTAGTCAATTTTTATAGTCTACAGTCTACATCATAAAATATAGTATTTTGTACTGAACAAGACCTACGGAAAAAAGAATAGTGGTTTTGTTTTTTTTAACATCTCGTTTCATAACGTTCAAATGCGTTCAACCATTTTTTCCGCATTTTTTCATTAGGTACTAAGAATGGCCAAAAAAGCTTTTTTATGCGTCTTCACCGTAGTGTTTGCGCACATCGGAACTAAACAGTACTTGCATCTTATAACTAAAGACATTTTAAGCGCGTTAATTAGTTAAAACAGTGTAAAACAACCGATTACAACAAAAACAACACGTAGGCTATACAATTAGTATGAATTTGTTTGAACGGTCAGTCAAATTCGTAACGCGTGACGTCACAAGCCCATACGGCATCCGAACGGTCGTTTTGGCGCCAATTCAAATGATACGTTTTTAAACCGCTCTGAAAAATTAACGCATGGACATAAAAAATAAAAAAACTGTACGGTTACCCATCGTAATTTTTTTTTTTTTTTTTGCAAAATAAAAAACGTGAAAATACCCTATTGTGTTAAACACACTATAATAGGCTTTTTTTTGCGTTTTTTATATCAATTTTCGGAAACAGAGTATCATGATTGCATGAAATAACTGATATAATCGATTTGACAGCTGTCATTCTATCAAGCTATATTTTAAGGACTACTTATAGTAGGTATCTAGCAGTGGCGAACGGTGACTTTTTTTATAGGTAAGCAGTATTTTTTTTCATAATTTGTACCTTCATGTACATACATACATATAAGTAATCTCGCAAATGAGTGGAGGCGTATAAAAAAAAAAGTATATACAGGTACACGGATTCTTTTTCTATGGTTTTTTGTAAAAACAACTTCATCTCTCCAGCTCCGTTTCACCTGCTGGCAACAGAAGACGCAATACCTACTTATTTTTAATCAAAATAATTTTAACCAATAACCCAACAAACAAACAACAATTAATGACTTTGCGTAATATGTAGGTATATTCTCCATTATTTTTAGACAGTACATGTATACAAAAGTTTTAAAAAATAAAATATGTTGAAAAATAAGTATATTCATAATTCCTTTTTGTTTGGCACTGATTAATAACATCGTATATTTGTTTGTAATTTACATTTTATACTGCAAATATTTAGGTACTAATATAAAAGAAAGTAAACATTTTATTGTAAGACGTCACTCCCATTATGTACACAAAATTATTTAAAAAAAACAATAAGATTAGATTTAAATTAATTTATTTATGCCAAAATACATAATTTTAACTTTACATATTACATTACATAACATAACATGACAATAACATTCATTAGAAATATTCGCAATAATATTGCAACAAAAATGTCACCGTCGTGACCGCCGCGCCGCGCCGAGTTGTCAGCTTCGTTTCCTTCTAAACTGAGAATGAATAATTCAAGAAATTGACGACACCGAGCGAGGCGCCACTAGCTAAAACGCGCGGACTAAAAAACTGGCGTCACATGTCAACAGAATACTATCAAACGAAAATGGTCTTTAGGAAATAACGCTCGAAATGCTACTCTCCAAATAGAGAAGCTTGAACATTTTGTATTGAAAAATAAGCTGCAATAATCGGAACCGGGCAATGCGCTGGGTGCGCATTTAGAAGCTTATATTTATTTTTTGAAGAAGATATAAACAGTGACGTTAATTTATAATAAATATAGATTGTTTTATTTATTCTCCTATAATTAAAACTACTATAAAACATTATTATTGGTAGTGAAATATAATGGTAAGCTGCGAATAATCGATTATATGGACGGTTCGCCCCTTGTATCTAGCCATGGCTTTACTACATTCAGATATTTTTCAGCTTTTTCATGTGTTCCCTTCCATGTTTTATCTTTGAAAATTATTGATGAAAAGTACATATTTTTAACGCGTCACTTACCAAACAATGAACTTTTTTGACTTCAGACCGTTTTTGTTTTCAGCGCGATCATGTTTCGAGGGTGTTCTAATATCGTGGGCTCTATATCATTATAAGCAGTACTTATTATTTACGTTGATTTTGTTACGGCAATGATTCGAATTTTCTTGTTTACTTGAGCTTCGATCTTTCCTCTTTTTATCTCATTTCCTATCCGAATAATACATAACACTTGAACACGCCATTTAAACACGCAGAGACATGAAAAACTTTATAAAACATTTAATAACAATATTTTGAGTTTGTCCAAATTTTTGTAGACAAGGACTGGATTCAACTCGCTGGGGAGCTGTTTATACTAACATATTACAACAGAGATGAAGAACATTTGAGATAAGGTAATGTAGAAGTCTTAAATCAGCCATTGACAGGTCATAAGCCCTGTAGATGCCTAGACTTCTATATTACCTTCTCTTAAATGGTCTTCATCTCTGTTGTAATATGTTAATAAAAACATTTATTATTTTTGATGTTTGAAGCATTTACTTTGTGGAACATTATTATTCAATATATTTGAATAAAATCACTTTGTTTTTATGTATTTATTACTACTACTACTACTACTACCATTACGATATCTCCCCGTAGGGGTAGGCAGAGATAATGGACTGCCACACACGTCTATTCTGGCATACAATTCTAGCCTCTTCCAAATTCATACATCTTGTCATACATGCCCTTCGATTCTGTCTGCTTTTGACATGACCAGACTTAAGATTTCGGTTTATCTGATCATGCCACGTCTTACTTGGTCGTCCTCGTCTCACGTTGCCGTTAATTTTCGCCATATATACTTTTTTTACCATTCTTTCGTCGTCCATTCGTTCTACGTGACCAAGCCATCTCAGAGACCCTTTCTTAATCTTATCAATTATACTTGACTCAGATTTACACTCTCGCCTGATTTCATCTTTCGTAACCCTGTCATACATTGATTTTCCACACATTCGTCTGAGAGATCGCATTTCAACCGCGTTCACTCGGCTTTCATCCTTCCTCTGCCAGCTCTATGTTTCACTTCCATACATAAGTGTCGGGACTAAAACTCCGTTGTGCACTGCCAGTTTAGCTTCGATTGATATATTTTTATTAGAAATTACTGTGCTTAGTGCTCCGTTCATTTTGTTGCCCGCATTCACCCTTCTTTCAACATCTTTTTCTACTCTTCCATCTCTTGAAAACATGCTTTCCAGATACGCAAATTCTTCTACTTGCTCGAGACATTCGTTGTTTACATTTATTATGCAGTCAGTAACCTCACTATCCCTTTCAAATACCATCACTTTTGACTTACTTTCGTTCATCGCCAATTCGCTCTCCAGGCATACATAATAAATTCTAGAGACTATTTGCTGCAAATCAGCCTTGCTGCTTGCTAACAGAACTGCATCAACAAGCAGATTACTGAAAAATTATCCATTTTTGCTCCAATACCCATACATTATATCTCTTTCATACATACTTATTTATTAGGTAAACCAACAGTATGTACACAAATATTGCCAATTTCTTTGTATATTGGTGTAAGAAACTCATGCACACACCAAACAAATTGTTTACGCTTAATACTATAATTTTAATTATGTTCAATATAATAAATTTAAAAGAAACGAAATGAAAAATATGCATCTAATAATAAAATTAAATATCTGCTTCATAATTGTTTGCGAGAAAGTCACAAATAAACTACGCACAACAGGCAATTGACGTTGGGTCACACCTAGAGATGCAAGGCGGTAAAATTACCGCGGTATTTTACGGGAATTTCAACAGATTTTGGTAAAATACGGTATTTTACGGTATTTTTCGGTAAGAAACGAATTTGACGTACTAATTTTTATTTTTCAAAGATATTACAAATACGAGTAGCTTTGTTTTAGGACACTTACGATTTTCAAGTCAATTTTATTTTCTCAGGCTTTCGCATGTTTTTTTTTCTATAAAACCTTCAGGGACGTAATTATACACAAAAAACTGATTTTAAGCACCATTTTTTTAAAATCGTGGCATTAGCGGTGGTCGTTCAAGGTCACAAACTTAAGGTGACCTCATGTCCACTGATTCTGTTAAGTTTCAAAACATAATAACCTTTTTTATAAAAAAAGTTAAAAAAATTACATACCGAATAACCTTGAACGTCCCATACTTCTAATAAATCTCGACATCCACCCGATGGATTTAAACCTGGTTTTTGCAGTCATGTAAAGTGTCCTAAAACCAAGCTACTCGTATTTGTGATATCTTTGAAAAATAAAAATTAGTACGTCAAATTCGTTTCTTACCGAAAATTACCGTAAAATACCGTAAATTACGGTATTTTACCGCGACTTTTGGTAAAATTACGTAATTCTACATCCATAGTCACACCACATAGACAATGTCAATTCCTTTAAATATTTAGGTACTGAAACGACTAATGATAACAATTATAGTACCGAGATTCGAGCACGGCTATCGGCAGCAAACAGATGCTATTATGACGCGGGACCACCGTGCAGTGGGGCGTACGCCTCACCGTGGGAAACACTGCTCTAAACTGTTGTAGCCGAACATACCCTGGAGAAACCCGGTCATACCCGCACTCTCATGTAGAGATATCTCAGACACTTCTTTTGGATTTTCTGTATCATAATTTATTTATTTATATATACGCCCAATGGGCATTTTTATGGACACATTTATACATAGAATATTATTATAACAAAATTAGAAAGACTCAATGGTTCATAGTAGGCTTTGTGGGAGTGGAAGTGGGAGAGAGGTGTTGATAATTGAATTCGATTCAGTGATCGTTTGAAAGAAGACAACTTGTTATCAAAGAAATCAAGACTGGTATGTTTGTTGGCAGACCTAAGAATTCTGGGCATAAGGGAATGAAAACCATAGTTTGTTCTATGGTTATCGGTATGAAAGAGTAAGTTTTGTCTGAGGTTTCTAGTTGGGATATTTAATTTTATTGAGCTCAGTAGTTCAGGCGCATCAAAGAGTGAGTTGAGAATTTTAAATAGGACTATAAGGTCGGATTTATTTCGACGGTCTTGAATAGAAGATATATTCAAGGTAGTTTCTAACTCATTATACGTATATAGGTCTCTGGATAAGCCCAACCTCCAGCCTACCTTTCTTAAACATCGATGTTGAACTGATTCAATATTCTTGATGTGAACATCATAATATGGAGACCAGATAACGGAGGAATACTCTAGGTGCGGGCGAACTAGCGAACAGAAGAGAGCTTTAAGGGTATTGGTATTTTTGACGTCAGCTGTGCTTCTGTTAATAAATCCAAGAATTTTTAAGGATTTATTGATAACATGTTCAATATGAATTGTAAAAGAAAGTTTAGTGTCAAGTATAATACAATACCCAAGTCTCGTATACTAGACACAGATGATAATATTTCATCGTTCAGTGAGTAGTCGTATATGATTGGATTTTCTAGACGAAAAAATCTCATAACCTTGCACTTACTTAAGTTGAGATGTAGATTATTGGATGAGCACCAGGTGCTAAAAGACAAGAAGTCAGATTGTAATAGTGAACAATCGGAAGGGCTGTCAATCTGTTTGAGAATTTTAGTGTCATCAGCTAACAGCCAAATTGATGAAGTAAGAAAAGCATTTTTTATCATAAGAGAGTACTTCAGTTTATGAGGCCCCCACAAACCTAAGTCACGTGAATTGGATTATTTTGCGAAAAACTGCACGTAAATCTGTCAAGTCATTTTCAAGTTTTTGCGAGACACAAGACACAACATGGCGATTAATTTTTATATATTTAAATAGATAGGCACTTGTAGCGTATGGTAAATAAATCAAATAAAATTAATAAATAAGTGTATTTTGATCCGTGTGGACTCAGATATTGCATTTGTTAATTAATGAGGAGTTTAGTTACAAAATACAGTGTTGTGTCTCATCTTTATCAAGCTCGTCATTAATTGTCTTGAAGAACTTGATAAAAAAAAGAGCGACAACAATATAATGTATGTTTTTAAATGAATTAAAATATCATTATATAAACTCTTGTATTTACATTGTAAAACTTTGTATAAAAATATCCTTCAGATAACAATAATATTAAATCAAAATACGTTTTATTCTTCTTCTTCTTCTTCAGCCTTATTTTCTCCACTGCTGGATGAACGTCTCCATTCCTTCCCATCACCCGCTTTCATCATCCACGTTTTACCGGCAATAGAGGCAATGTCGTCGACCCGTCTCTTCTGTGGCCTTCCAACACTTCTTCTGTTTGCCCGCGGTCTCCACTTTACTATTCTGGGTGCCCGCCTGCCACCATTTTGTCTCGCCGAGTGCCCTGCCCACTGCCATTTAAATTTCGCTGCACGATCATGATATCCACGACTCCGGTTCGGCGCCTTATTTCTTCATTTCTTACTCTGCCTTTTAGACATACACCGAGCATCTGTCGTCCCATATATCGTTGCGTGCATTTTAATTTCTGGCTACTTTTTGTGTTACAGACATGGTTTCTAGTCCGTATGTTGTCACCGGCAATATGCACGATTCATATAAAAAAATGGATAGTGGAGCTAGGTAGAAGTAAAATGGATAGTGGAGCTAGGTAGAAGTAAAATGGATTGTCTCGCCCATACCAATGCTGAATCAACTGCTCCACAACTGTATGGCTTACGTTAGGTTTTTGTTGTTTTCATTGTGTGTTTTGTAATATAAATAATATAGATGTATATAAATACCTTGTTTTTAAAACTGTCTGAATATTTGTTAATTATGTTTGTTTTTTAAGTGAGTCTTCTTTGTTTATTCTCAAATGTAATAAAAATAAACTAAATTGTTAAGTGTCCTCGGCACGGGGAACCCCAGTGAGGTCACATTATTTTTATTATTAATTTATAGTTTGTAAGCGAAAAATATGAATAAATAAATAAATAAATATACTAGTCTTTTCAAGCATATAGGGACTTCATTATTTAAAAAAAATGATTATGTCCAAATGGTCATAAGCCCTGTACCATATTCCCTTCTCAAAAATGTTTTCGCTCTATGTTGAAATAAACTTAAGTAATTTTTCATCTATACCACGCGGACGGAGTCGCGAATAAAATCTAGTAATTAATATTTTAAATGCCTACCGACTGTAGTAACATTACTAGACAATTATATATTATAAAGATGGTGGCAAATTAACCACTAATATATGGGTAACAGCATTTCTATACCACGCGATTCTCAAGTCACGTTTTTTTTCTACAAACCATCATTATATTCAACATATTACAATAGACACGAAGAAAATTTTACAGAAGGGATAAAGAATATGGACGTCTAGGCATCCACAGAACTTATGACCTGTCATTGGCTGGTTTTATTGATTTATTTATACATTTTATTATAAATACTAGTTTATTTATTTATTTTGTTCATTAACGCCCAAAAGGCATTTAAAAAAAATAAAAATGAAATACATGCTAACGTACTAAATAATAAACAGAATATGCAGAAAAAAATTGTGAAATTAGTTAAAAGGGATATGATAAAAAGTTTTACAAAGTAAAAAAAAATCAATAATAACAAAGGTATGCAAGAAAAAACAGTAAGCATATAAACAAAAAATGCAAAGATTATGAAATAAATTATGTAAAGCAAACAATAAATAAAGTGTTACGGTAAGCAAGAAAGACATTTTTAAGTTAAATTTAATAAACAAGCGAGCATATATTATCACGAAAAAATAAAGAATAAAAATATGTATCTATAAAATGCGTATTTGCCAATACTACAATGCAATTTGATATAATAGTAATAAATAAAAAAACAAGTATATGGTAATAAAAATAAACAAGTAGGTATTTTTTTTTTTAATTTATGAAATTGAATTGTCAATAATAGTTTGACGAGCAGCTACAAATAAACTTGACATTGTGAACTTTGCCCGGCTAACAAGGGTACACACCCCTTTCCAAATTAGGCATTTACATTTTAATACATGATAATAGTTTACAAGTCAATAGAAAGCACGGACTAATCAAATTTAAACTTACTCGTAAACACATTTTGATACATATACGCAGATAAATACACATTCACACATTTACATAAATATATATATACGTACACATAAATCAATTAAATTTTTTAATAAATCATAATTAAAGGAAAAATTGCTCGGTGGAACAAAATTTTTGGCTCGTTTAAGTGGCGACTTTACACTTCCAGCCAGTCTGCAAGTATTTGGACATACTCAAACATCGTTGAATTAACTACCTGGTAAAAGAAGAAGTATAAAAGTTGGAAAATTGTTTTCAGGCGTTGCCTAGTAGGTGATTTTTTTTTTTTTTTTAAAGTTTTATTCATTTTAACAAATAAGTAACATTCATAATTGTATTTTTGTTTCCGCAAAGCCGAAGCTTGTCTGCGGGTTACATTACATTTTTTGTTTTAATTTATAAGTAAGTACATAGTTTAATAATAATTAAATAATAAAATATACTTATACACTTAAGTTTCACTTGCTGTTTAATCATTTTTGACTATTTTTTTTAATGAAATTAGGTTTTCTCTTCACGATTTTCAGCTGGTATTAAATTGTACAGTTTTGGTACTACACTACCCATTGTTCTGTCACCATAGTAGTTTTTCTGTCGTGGTACCATCAGCCGCTGTGCCGATACTTGTCGGGTCATGATCTGGTGGTTTATTTTGGATTTAAAATTGCAATCGAGGAAATGATGGAAATGATTTGGTTCAGTCGGATGAATCTCACCCACGTGATAAAGGTTTTAGCTCTTTTACTTCACAAAAGTCAACAGATGGAAGAGTTGAGGATATGTGGATGTCCAGACATGGCCAGAACGGTGAATGTTACACAGTGATTAAAGTGGCCACTAAAACCAGCCAATGACAGGTCATGAGCCCCGTTAATGCCTTGACTTACATATTCCCTTCTCAAAAATGTTTTCCCTCTCTGTTAAAATAAATTTAAATATTGTTCATTTCTTTTTACTAATGCAATAAACATAACTAAATTCACGAAGCCAATTTATATGGCGTGTCATTTGTCAAGAAGTGGCTAAGACGCTTGAATCACGCATGGAAGGTTCCGGGTTCGATTCCTGGTGAGAACACAAAAAATAGATGTGATTAAATTAATTTATAATAGCGAAAATGGGATTTAGTCCCGTTATAGCAACAACAAAAAAATCATAAATACGCCTGTCATTGTCCATGCGTCCACCCCCCATCACTGACAATAACTGACTGAATCTGTTTCACACAAACACCGGCCACAGAACAGCGTTTCTGCGTTACTTGTTATGAGTCCTATCTTCGTGCTCTCTCTTAAACATAATATGCGTTGCTGTATTGGCGTCGTTGAAATAAATTTTAAGACATTTTAATATGTATTTCCATGCGTAACGCGCGGTTTCTATGCCATTAACCTTCTCGTAGTCCTGTGCAGCAATCTTCTTGGTTACATTGACCTATGCATCGACTACACAAATAAAGTAATATGGTCTAAACGAGTCTTGAACTAACGCAGGGCGCGCTATCTCGGGAATTTCAACGCGCGGCCGCTGACATGTGGAATATCATTATTATAATCACTGACTTAAGATGCAATAATACATGCAACGAGCTGAACCCGGCACCGCTTTGCTATTGCTAGGGGGAACTTACAACAATCATTGGAAACGGTTCAAAAATTTATATTAAAAATAATGCTTCACAAAAATCGCACTTTTCCCTCTTTCCAATGAGGAAGTTCAGTGGTTTTAAAAAAAAAAAATATTTGTTAATAGACTTTTAAACTAAGTAAAATTTTTTTTTTTTTTAATTTTTATATATCGTATTATTGGCGCTACGATTTTTCAAAGCTTTGTATTTCTGAAATAACTCCGCGTGTAACGTCAGAGGTTCATTTCCGCTTATTCTCATTCAGTTCTTCCCATTGGTCCAGAAGCGACAAGCAGACCGGAAATCTTCCATAGCTCTCAGATCATAGGTTGATTCACATGAACCAGTGACGTCATTTAAAGTAGTGCGTTTTTATCAAAATATTTTTTTTATTTTTTCTGTACATTTTCAAGAAACTTTGCCCCGCAATTTAATGCTCTAATTTTTACCCCGCGTAAGAAAAAAAAATTGTATCCAATTTCCCGTAGGGCTGACGTTCCTCATTGTTCCAAGAAGCTAAACTTGTTGATCTAAGACAGATATTGTTTTCAATGTTTAAAATATATATTTACGAACAAAAATGTATTTACAAGTAATTCAAATAGATCAAGTCAAAGAAGGAATCGTGTGTTAGAAATACCACATTGTAAAACGAGGCTCGCACAGAGACATGCATATTTTATAGGCCCAAAAAAAAATATTATTTTTTTACTGATAATATTTAATTGATTCCAAACTTTCCAAATTTTCCTTTTTTAAAAAAACACGCACTATCCTGGATTCAAACTAAAGATACGAACTCTTTTTTTCCATGATTTATTTTGTTGCCCTTTAATAATAAGGAATATTTTTGTGTTTTTTTAAAAATATTTTTTATTTCCTTTTTTAATTACTATAAAAAAAATACCATATTATCTTTTACGGAATATTTTATTTTTTCTTTCTTATGTTATACAAAAATATTATAACTGCAATATTATATACAAAAACCAAAAATGTCACCGATATGGATATTCGCTAATAACCGGAATGGGGAATGTTGTAGTATCTACATAAAAGTGGCCACTTGAACCCAACCTATGACAGGTCAAAAGCCCTGTAAACGCTCGAATATCCATAATCTTGAAACAAAAATTCTACCCATCTCTGTAGTGATATAAATAATATTATAACTGTCCATTATTTATTATAGGAGCGAAAATTCATTAGCATTTTCTTGTATACCCACGAACATGCCATGCCTTTGTGGGATTTTTTTTGTTTACTATTTTTCTATTAATAAGTATTTCATTAATATGTAATTATGCTTTATTTTTTTAATACTGTTTTATTATTATGTTTATTGTAAGAAAACAAAAAAAATAAATTTAAAAAATTTAAAAAAAGATCAGAGTACATACTCGTATATAATATACACCATGATTTGGACTGACACACGTTTTGTATATCCGAATTATGTTTCCAATAATCATGTGTTCATTGTACTATACGACATTTCTTAGGCATCCAGATGTTTACTCACTGAGATGGATATGTTCTCATCATCACTATGGCAGCATCATCTGCATGGCGTGTGATGCTAATGACCTTATCTCCCTTAGTAGATTCACTTCTTTTTATTCTTAAAGGCGTTTTTTTATATATATTTATTCTGCTTGTGTAAGAAATGGTTTTTGGCGTATATACAGGGTGTTCTTTAAACCCTGTCACATCCGAAACCTCGATGATCAGTATGAGCAAGAAGACATATTGGCACATTAAAATATTATTTTAGAACAAATAAAATATTTAAAAAAACAAATGGGTGCTTACTTCCGGTGGGGTGAAAAGAGAAGGGGGGAGGGGGGAGTCTGATATACCGTCAACCGCGCGGCGGCGCCCCCCTCGCTTCTCCCCTGCGGAAGTAAGCAACCATTTGTTTTTTTTTTAATATTTTCTTTTAAGGAAATTCTTCGTTCTAAGTATTTTTTTTAATTTGCCAATATGTCTTCTTGCCCATACTGATCATCGTGGTTTCGGATGTGACAGGGTTTAAATAACACCCTGTATAAACGCATCTCTAATAGCGTCGCTTACTTAGGTTACATACTAAATTCTTATTTCTTAGCCTTTAAAATATACTAATTGTGAAATAATCTTCACATACACTTTGATTATAACCTTGTGCATCATATATATTCATTTTGTGTTGGTAAACACTTAAAATAAAGCTTTAAATTGTAAATTATAACGCAATTGTCATAAAATAAAGTGTCATGTGACAACTCGCACATCACAACTCGTAAATTTCCATGTTACGTCCATTGCTGATAATCGCCGTCTCTTTTCGTCTTATTAAAATTATCATAAATGAGGGTAAAGCAAACTTAGAAATCTCCATCAAAGGAGTCACTGGGATATTTGAGAAAAACTTTGAAAAAATAATTGTGAGATTTGTAATTATTTTATTTTTATTTTATTTTATTAACATAACCGGCAAATCTGCCTTTTACAAAAAATTATACTACTAACATATTTGGCTTAATATTTTTTTTTTAAAACATAAATTTTCTTTTACCCAAGATTTATAAAAAAATTAAACCTAAAAATAATACAAGATTTATAAGAAAAAATTAACCTAAAAATTATACAAGATTTATAAAAAAAATTTCACAAGATTTATAAATAAAAAAAATAACCTACAAATTATACAAGATATAAAAAAAAAAAAATGACCTGAAAATTATACAAGATTTAAAAAAAAAAACCTTAAAAGCACACAAGATTTATAAAAAAAAAATAACTTTAAAATTTTACAAGATTTATAAAAAAAAATAACCTACAAATTATACAAGATTTATAAAAAAAAAATTACTTAAAAATTCTACAAGATTTAGAAAAAAAAATAACCCATAAATTACACATGATTTATAAAAAAAAATTTACCTAAAAATTATTCAAGATTTATAAAAAAAAAATAACCTGAAAATTATACAAGATTTATTAAAAAAAAATACCTTAAAAGCATACAAGATTTATAAAAAAAATAACCTAAAAATTTTACAAGATTTATAAAAAAAAATAACCTAAAAATTATACAAGATTTATAAAAAAAAAATTACCTAAAAATTACACATAATTTATAAAAAAAAATAACCTGAAAATTATACAAGATTTATAAAAAAAATTTACTTAAAAATTCTACAAGATTTATAAAAAAAAATCACACATGATTTATAAAAAAAAAATTACCTAAAAATTCTACAAGATTTATAAAAAAAAATCACACATGATTTATAAAAAAAAAATTATACAAGATTTATAAAAAAAAAATTACCTTAAAATCATACAAGATTTATAAAAAAAAAATAACCTAAAAATTTTACAACATATTCAGTAGAAAGTTTAAACAATTCAAGAATAAATGTAAAAAACAAATTATATAATAAAATATTTTAAAGTAATATAACAAGAAAGTCATAAGTACTGTTTCATACAGCTGGGCAAAGTGAACAAAAAATTGTATATATTATGAAATGCATAAAAAATAAGTATGATTACCATTCACCATCTTTGAAAAGATGTTCTATGGGAACAATACCCTACACTAAATATATCAGAAACGTGGGAATAACTATTGCCGAGTTCATGATGTAATTATGCTTCACCAACTCAATGGCGAATGCTAAGTTTGCGGTGCCAAGTAGTTTAATTGAAATCTGTTTGTGCAAGATTTAGAGACGGTTTTGAATTACGCTATTATTTTGTGTTAAGGTTTACTTGAAGATCACAAAAAATATATTTGTAATATTCAAAGTAGTTGTCGAAATATTTTATTTTATTTTATTTATTTATTTTATTTTATTTAGGAAATCAACAGTTCTACATACATATTTACAGTAAACAAAACAGATATAGTGTATAAACTCAAAGTATACAAAGTTAGTAAAGACGATGTATTACATATCAAATAAATACATATAAGTTTATACATATAAAAATGTTATTTTCATGTTCTCGTAAATATTTTTCAATAATCAAGATTTTTTAAATATTTTTTTGAGGAACAGTAAGTTATTGTAAATAGGGCGGGATTAGGACAAGAATGCTTGAAGAGAGGATAAGGAGGGGAAGAGAGATGTAAATATTTATGATTGTAATGTCTACTAAGTTACATAATGCATTTTTAATACAAATTTTAAATCTGACAGAATGATGTTTGTGTAATCTATATCTTTAAATTTTGTATTTATATTATATTTGTAAAAGTCCTACGAAAAAAGCATTTTTCACATACGAATTAAATATTAATTAATTAAGTGCAATTTGAAACGCTGGCTACATCATAGGAACGAGCGGGTTAAAACATTATTACTTATTGGGATTACAAAAAACATTTTTTCTAAAATCGAAAATAAATCACCAATACAAAAGAAAGTTTACCCATGTGTCGCATGTTGCAGAGTATGAAGTAAAAGAGTTATATCAAAATATAATGTTCTCACACTCTTTGCGTGTCACTCTCGATACAACGGGCATATTCGGAAGCGAAAAAGAATATTTTGAAACAGTTAAGTTTCTAGTACTTCTCCCAGACGCCAGTTCGTAGCCTTCGGAATTTTGTCGGGGGCAGTTCTTTCGCCCGCGCTGCAAGAATGAGCTAATGTTTTTTTCATGTTTTTAGCAATTAGATTTAAAATATTGACTTTTGAATTCAAATATAAATAATTAAAGCGATTGCTTTTGAATATTCCATTTTTCGATTTAAAATCTCTCATTTTTTGCACGTGTTAGATTACTCAGCACCGTTACCCGAGGATTTTATTGGGGCAGTAAAAGAGACGTTAAAATTGCAATGCGCGTTTGGCCTAACTTAACCGCGTCATCGACGTCAACCTTACAAAACGTTTTGAAATTAATTTTATTGGACTCAAAGATTCATATTTACCGAAACGAGAAAAAAGTAAATAGGCCATGGAACCAAACAAAAAAAAAAATTATACAACGTATTATCATCGCTATGTTTTTTTTAAGTTTTGTAATTTTGAAATGACTCCGCCCGTGACGTCACAACTTCTCGTCGGTGAATTGTACGACAATAGCCCCGTAGCGTAAAAATACACAAAACGTTGAAAAAAAGGCTACCGGAAACCGAAAAATTATCTCAACACAAAACAACTCTGTAATTGGTGGTTAATTCTGAAGAACTTGTGACGTAGTTCAAAGTAATTTTTATTCAAATCATTTCATACATTTTGGAGAAATTAGGCCGTACAATTAAATGTTCCAATTTTTACCGCGTGTAAAAAAACATTTTTATATCCAATTTCCCTAGGCACTGAGACTGAGCTTCTTCATTGTATTGACATTGTTATAATGTTTAAATTTATTTCAACAGAGAGGAAAAACATTTTTGAGAAGGGAATATGGAAGTCTAGGCATTAACAGGGCTTATGACCTGTCATTGGCTGGTTTTTTAATTTATTTAAAAAAAAAAATATTTTTCAAAAATATTTACAAAATAGTCTTAAATTAAAGTCCCGCTGAGTTGCATACACACAACTCGTCAGCAGGTTCTTATAAATTACATCGATTATGAAAAACAATTACATATTACATTATGAAAAAAGAATCGGAAGAAGTATAAAAATTGGAAAATTGTTTTCAGGCGTTGCCTAGTAGGTGATTTGGTTCAGCCGGATGAATCTCACCCACGCGATAAAGGTTTCAGCTCTTGCTTCACAAAAGTCAACAGATGGAAGAGTTGAGGAAATTTGGATGTTCAAACATAGGCAGAATGGTCAATGTTACACAGTGTGCAAAGTGGCCACTTAAACCAGCCAAGGACAGTTCATAAGCCCTGTAAATGCCTAGACTTCCATATTCCCTTCTCAAAAATGTTTTCCCTCTCTGTTGAAATAAATTTAAATATGAGCAACTCCCTAGGGAGGAAATCCAGCCAGTCTGCAAGCATTTGGACATAATCAAACATTTTTGCTATAATGTATTTATTAATACATTTTAGAGTAACTCGGCCGTACAATTAAATGCTCTAATTTTTACCGCGTGTAAGAAAACATGTTTTATATCCAATTTCCCTAGGCACTAAACGATTTGCTGTGAGATATTGCTTTTAGCAAAAGATCATGAATTTTTGTACTTGATTTCAAAGATTTCAAAACTGCAATATTCCATTGATTTCGGACTGGCAATCGAAATCTATGATGATTTTGTTTACCTATACAGTGCCCTATGCACCGTTTGGTGTGGAAAGGAGAATGATAAAGATTAGTTACACAGGAGTGTAGTCTTCATCCACCCGGACAAAAAAAACATTTCGCTATCCAAGTGACTTGCTCTTCAAAGAATTCAGAGTACTGAATATTATTCAACAGTATATATTGAGAACGGTAGTGGTTACACACATACAGAGAGACATTTACCCAAGCGTCAACCACAACCATAATACAAGATACTCTAATAGGGATCTGATACTAAGTGAAGGGGTCAACACTGTTCTGGCATCGAGACAACACTATAACGTAGGCAAAAAGGTCCATAACCTTTTGCCAGAATCGTGGAAAGACGGGAGTGTTGTCAAGTTGCGGAAGGTGTTGACCTCGCTCTTTCGTGACATTGGTCGTAGGGAGTCAGAAAAGTTGATGCATGCCACGGATTGGAGAACCTTACTGGATGTCAAAAATAAAATATAAAAAATAAGGAATAATTTAAAAAAATATATATTTATAGATGACAACCATGAAGTTTCGCATAAATAAATTGTCTATGTTTTTATGAATGTATGTATGTGTATGCGCATGGGTGTATGTACGTGTGTGTGTATGCACATGTGTATATTTATATATACATGTGTGTATATATGTGTATGTCTGTATGTATATGAATCAAAATGTGTATCCGAATAAGTTTATATTTTGTTTGTCTGTGCTCTATATTAATTTGTTAAGTATTATAATATATTAAAATGTAATTGCCTAGCTTGGAACGGGGTATGTACCCTTGTTAGCTGGGCAAAGTGAATATGGAATTGTTTTTTTATAAAGAGTGTGAATAAATAAATAAATAAACTTTAATTTATCCTTCTCGATCACGGTCTCCATCTCTGTCGTAATATATGATATATATTTTTACCTTTTAATAAACACATGATCTTGTTTTACAAAGAACAGAATACATTTGTGTAAACGATAAATAATATCACAATAAAATTATACAAACATTGTTTATTTTTAAAATATGCGAAACACAATTCAAGACCTTGTTTTAATAATCGCGAATATATATTTTTTATGATTGTATGACAATTAATTTATTTATTCATGCTTTATTATAGAACTGTTTTAATTTTTTCACGCAGGATTAGTGAAATCTCCTGCAAACATCAATTAATGACGATGTTCAGCGCTAAGGGAAATTGGAAATAAAAAAATGTTTTCCTACACGCTGTAAAAATTAAAGCAATTAATTGTCCGGCCGAGTTTCTCCAAAATGTATTAATAAATATATTATAAAAATGTCAATACAATGAGGAAGTTCAGTGCCTTGAGAAATTGGATATAAAAATGTTTTCTTACACGCGGTAAACATTAGAGCGTTTAATTGTACGGCCGAGTTTCTCCAAATTGTTTTAATAAATATATTAAAACAATGTCAATACAATGAGGAAGTTCAGTGCCTGGGGAAATTAGATTTAAAAAAGGTTTTCTTAGACGCGGTAAAAATTAGAGCGTTTAATTGTACGGCCGAGTTTCTCCAAAATGTATTGATAAATATATTATAACAATGTCAATACAATGAGGAAGTTCAGTGCCTCGGGAAATTGGATATAAAAATGTTTTCTTACACGCGGTAAACATTAGAGCATTTAATTGTACGGCCGAGTTTCTCCAAAATGTATTAATAAATATATTATAACAATGTCAATACGATGAGAAAGTTCAGTGCCTAGGGAAATTGGATATAAAAATGTTTTCTTACACGCGGTAAAAATTAGAGCGTTTAATTGTACGGCCGAGTTTCTCCAAAATGTATTAATAAATATATTATAACAATGTCAATACAATGAAGAAGTTCAGTGCCTTGAGAAATTGGATATAAAAATGTTTTCTTACACGCGGTAAACATTAGAGCATTTAATTGTACGGCCGAGTTTCTTCAAATTGTTTTAATAAATATATTAAAACAATGTCAATACAATGAGGAAGTTCAGTGCCTCGGGAAATTGGATATAAAAATGTTTTCTTACACGCGGTAAACATTAGAGCATTTAATTGTACGGCCGAGTTTCTCCAAAATGTATTAATAAATATATTAAAACAATGTCAACAGTTGATAGCCTTTTCATTGGTAAATATTTGCGAGTGATTAATTAAGCTTTAAGCAATAAAATTAAAATTTAATGTTCAAATATGCATTTTTTGTAAACGTCAAACTACGCCTAGAGGCGCAATTGCAGTGATGCACTGATAGGAATACGTTTTTAAAATAAAGTTTACGTGAGTTGATGTTATATTTTCGTGCCTGAAAATCCAGAGGAAAGAAATAAATGGGTTGAAATTATAAAGAATTTATGGAAAGAACCTGCTTGGGATCCACCAAAAACGAACTTCGATTATTAACGTTAAAATACAAACTTTTTATGTACGAAAAACCAGTATCCTCTGATTTTTCACAACATATGCATGCTCGTTGAATGTAGCCCTGGTATAAATAAACAAACTTACTAACTATGGGTACATTTTCGGGTCAGTAATTTTGAAAATATTTAACTCTATAGGGCGTGTCTTTGTTTAATATGTCAATGGTGGAGAGCATTAAAATATTTTCTTAAACTAAATTGCAGTTAGTAAAGGAATTACCGGTGAATTTTCGTCAGTGCAGTTTTGACGCTCCCCTGAAAAATAGCTGTTTTTTGACATATCAGGCTCTTGTATCAATGTCTTCAATTATCATTAATTGATTAAATTCAACACCTATACAAATATTTCATTGTATTGCTTATTTTTGAGTTAATCGTGTTTTTTTGTTTACAGCCTTCGAGTGATTGAAATTAACAAAAAAGGTCGAGGAAAAAGGTATTTTGGCGGTTCGCGAGACGCAAACGTCAAGCATACGTCACGTTGACAGGTCATAGATAAAGTGCGCGGGAACCGCACGACAATCGATTTGAAAAGTGACTCATACGCAAACCCTGAAACGGGGCAAGTTGACATGAAAACAGATAACAACAAAATGGCCATTGAAAACAGGAATCTGTCGAATCGGGAGTTGTCAGTCAAAGACCTTCTACGCAAGGATGAAAAGGATTTAGACGAGGAAGGACATGAACTGCTGGACAGAACGGTCGGGGATTTGCCAGCAAAAGTAATACCGGGAGAACGGATTTTGATTCGCGAAGATACTATTGTGGGCGGGTGTGCCACGTGCTCGGGCGGGAAGCTTGTGGGGTATTCGAAAATCAAAATTGGACCAAAGCTGTGCTGGAATCACAGGCGAACAAAGAAGGAATCAGCGTGCCGTAAGTACCTCCTTTTCATAACCCAGCCGGGCCGAAGAGGGGGATCCGAATCCCCCATAGACCGTTTTAATCAATTTCACTTTATGTACATAACAAAACAACAACAACAAACAAAAAACCATCACGCCGTTTCCCCGTAGGGGTACGCAGAGAGGATAGAATGCCACATCACTCTATCTTTGAATACAGATCTCGCTTTCTCTACATTTGTGGCGGGTCGACAACGACGGCACGAGCCGAACATTGCCGAACGCCGACGTAGAGCGTACGAACGGGCCAAACCGGCTTCGAGAATACTACCGGATTCCGACCTCACCGCACGCGTCTTCGAGGCACAAAATTACCGCCAATTTAGATTTACCAACTTCATTTTATTTTGCCTAATATAGTTATTAGAATCCTTCTTTCAATGTGTTAGCTTCAGTAGTTTAGTTTCGTGAATAAATCTTTGTGTAAAACGTAAGTACCCTGTTTTACTTGCTCTCATTCTGTGCACCCACATAACTTTGTACATCACAAAATTAGGCCACCAACTAGGTGCCTACATAAAGGTGGTAACAACACCACTAAAAGTGGTATACCCCGACGTTTGAACACGAAAACACAACATTAAACAATCAATCACGGTGACCCCATTCAAATTCCATAAAAATTGCGCAAAATTTCAGACAGAAATATCTTCGCTTGACAAAATTGTACAACAATTACTTTTTTTCGGTCGGTACATGAAAAATTTAAAATTTCATTTTTAATTTGATTGCACTTTTAATTTATTTGTAATTAATCAAGGTTAATCTATTTCAAGGTTAACTTATTGTAAGGTTAATTAATTTAGTATAATAGAATTATATTATAATAATTACAATATATAATAAATTAGATTTTTCAAAGACCGAGCGAATCGAGTGAATTTTTCTGTCGGTAACAATCTTCAATGTAAATGTAACTAATGTAAATGTAATTAATGTAACTAGTGAATTGATTAAACTGTGATTAATTTCTTAACAATATTACTCGGCCGGGATTAATTCAAACAGGTGATTCATAATTTAACTAAAATTATTATAAACAAACATAATATAATACGTTCGAGCGACTCGCTCACCAAAAATCGCACGCCGAGTAATACATTCCTACAACACATATAAATTTTATTTTTTTTTTTATTTTTCTTGAGTCGAGCACACAAACAATTCACACGAACATTTACATAGGGTGCCAGATTGAGTAGAGGTACTTACAGGGTACCGGAAAATAATTGTTATTTATAGTTCTTAAATTTTGGTTTTTTTTTTTTTTTTTTTCAAAAATCCGGTACATAATTATTTTTGACAAATATTATATGGCGAGACAAGCGTGACGTAGGCATCCGAAAGTTTTCTCCTTGTGAACGCACTGCGGGAGTAAGTTTTTTTTTTACCAGCGAAATCTATCGGAAATATTTTTCAGCTGGCGCAGTCGTTCACAATACTTGCAATTTGTAAAATTTTATTTTTGTAAACAACTTGAAACTATCAAACAAACAGATATTCGGGCGGCTAAGCCGACGAATGTTTAACTTAGTACGTGGACATTAGTATCCATACTTTTTTTCTATATACATTATATCGTGTGACTGTACTATATATGTTTATATTTTTAACCTAGGCTATGCATGTTATTATGTGTTACAGATTTGAAGTTTTACCATAAACATTTTTAAACTTGATATATTGTACAACGGACAATCAAAAGGAATATTAATATTGAGGGGACCACTCAGGCTTGGAGAATACAAATACCTAATAGTTGGAAAATGTGTCCCGCCGTATGGTAAAATAATTATTTAAATTTTCTGTTTTTAATTTTCTTTTCTATAACTTGCACAGTACATACATAACAAATAGTGACTCTGACATTTAAAAAATAAATATTTTTGTTTGAAATTTAAATTTAAATTTAAATTTAAATCTAATAATTTAAACTTAACTTTTTAATACAACTACACTCATTATTGAATACTTTTATTTCAATATTTTAACTTATACTGTAATCATTATTACATACATTTTTCTGAATTTTTTTTTTAAAAACGAATATTTTTAAACTGTAAACAATGGCTAACAAGGACAACACTGACTTGACAAATATCAACACAGCAAACAACATGTTCCACACGGATAGGATTAGCGTTAAACTACCACAGCTATGGGTGAACAACATCGAACTTTGGTTTAAACAGATAGAAGCACAATTCGAGTTGGCAAACATAGTTTCAGAAGACGCACGTTATAGTCACTTAGTGTCAAAACTTGAACAAACGCACATAGAACAAGTTTCAGATATTTTACTCATGGAACCGAACCGAGCAAAATATACGAGGCTGAAGGAAGCTATAATCCAACGCATGGGCTGTCCACAGGACAGAAGGAGAGAAAAACGGTTTTCTTCCTTACAGCTTGGGGATCGAAACCCATCCAGCCTACTTAGAGAGATGCGGACGCTAGCAATAGGTTTACAAATAGACGAAACGACGTTGCAATACTTGTGGATACAACAACTGCCCAAGACGATCCAAGCGCATTTAGCCATAAGCGAAGATGACTGGGATAGGCAAGCGACGATAGCAGATCGCCTAATACAGGTGTACACACAGGATAATGTAGCGGTAGTAGGTACCAACAATAAAAATAACATTTGTAGTTTAGAACAGTCCGTACAAGCTCTAACCCATAAGGTAGAGAGTTTATTTCACACAATCAACAAACAGCATAGTCACAACAACAATAACAATAGATTCAAACACACAACAAGTAACAGCAGTAACAATTTCAATAACAACAAATACAACAACAATTTCAACAAAACAAGCTATAGGGCCAACGGAAATAACAAGAAAACTATTCTTTGTTACTTCCACACAAAATTTGGCGATCAAGCTAAGAAATGCGTCACACCATGTGAATTTAAACCGCATCTAGCTTCAAAAAACTAGATGGTCGAATCATAGCGGAGGCGGCTGATTCAACCAACACAACACGTCTCTTTGTTAAAGATCGTGATACCGGTGTGTCATACCTCGTTGACTCCGGATCGGAAATATCATTAATTCCTAGATCTTTACACAAACGCCATGGAGAAAAGTCTAAACTAATTCTCTATGCAGCGAACGGGACTACGATCCAGAATTTCGGAGTTACCACGGTAACACTGAATCTGGGATGTAAACAAATGTTTACATGGAAGTTTATAATAGCGGATACGACACGCCCTATTATAGGAGCAGATTTTCTCCACAACTTCCACCTGTTAGTAGATGTTAGGAACAAACGGTTAGTAGACAATACAAACGGCAAGATAGTCAGAGCATTTGACATCTCCACAAACAACAACATAACATGTTCCATATCATTAACAGACAAAACCAACATTTACCACTCACTCATATTGAAGTATCCACAACTAGTAGATATCAATAAACCATACGCAGGGCTGGATAAACACAACACAATCCACCATATAGATACCCGTGGCAAACCCGTTATGTGTAAGACTCGTCGGCTGTCCCCAGAACTACTGAGGCAGGCGAAGCAAGAGTTCGATCACATGGTGGCTCAAGGTATTTGTAGACCCTCCAAGAGTGAGTGGGCCTCTCCATTGCATATGGTGAAGAAGAGCGATGGTAATTATCGCCCTTGTGGCGATTACCGTAGCTTAAACGCACAGACGGTACCTGATCGTTATTCCTTGCCACATATCCACGATATATGCAATGACTTATTTAACTGTAAAATTTTTTCCAAAATTGACTTACAACGAGCATATCACCAAATTCCAATTAATGAAACTGACATTAAAAAGACAGCTATAACCACACCATTCGGGTTATTTGAATTTGTAAGAATGCCATTCGGACTATCATGCGCTGCACAAACATTCCAACGTCACATCAACGAAGTCACAAGAGGTCTAGAAGGAGTACACGCATATATCGACGATATATTGATCGCTTCACCAGACGAAGAAACACATGTGGAACACTTAAAAGCTTTGTTCCAGCGACTTCAAGATCATGGAATGGTGGTAAACCCATCTAAATGCGAGTTTGCCAAGAAAACACTGTTATTTCTTGGTTATGAAATTTCGGCTGAAGGCATCGGACCCTCGCCAACAAAAGTGGAAGCCATCACGAACCTCAACAAGCCAGAAACCATTAAGCAGTTGAGAAGATTCTTGGCCATGGGAAACTTCTACCGAAGATTCATACCACGAGCAGCACACAAATTGATACGACTACACGATTACCTCAAGGGAGCAAAAAAGAATGACAACAGAAAAGTAGAGTGGAACGAAGTCACTACACACGATTTCGAAGAGGTCAAGAACTCGCTGATCAACGCCACTAAGCTTAGCTACCCAGAGGAAAGCAGCAAGATGTCAGTGTGGACAGACGCCTCAGATTACGCAATCGGAGGCGTGCTACAACAAACCACAGACGGCACCAACTACAAACCGATAAGTTTCTTCTCAAAAAAGTTGAACAAGGCTCAGTGTTCATATAGTACGTACGACAGGGAACTACTAGCCATTTTTGAGACTGTAAGGTACTTTCAACATTATCTGGAGGGCAGAGAATTCTGTATATACACGGACCATAAACCACTACAATTCGTGTTTAGAAGGAAAAGTCACGACAAAGAAAGCCCCAGACAACTCAGATATCTAGACTACATCTCACAGTTCAGCACGGACATCAAATACATAAAAGGAGAAGACAACGTCGTCGCCGATACCTTATCAAGAATCGACATGATCGAACAAGAGGCAAACATATCGTTCGAAAAGATCCATAAAGAACAAAGGCAGGACAACGAACTACTCGCACTCTTGGACGACAAGAACACTGCTCTGAACCTGATCAAAACCAACATGCAGGGACAAGAAATCGTCTTCGATCTCAACAAAGGCAACATGCGACCGTACATCCCAAAAACGCTACAGAGATCTTTCTTCAACCAAGTGCATAACCTCAACCATGCAGGAGCCGACGCCACGACCAAGACCATCAGTCAAAGAGGCGTCTGGAAAAATATGAAAGCAGACTGCGCAGCTTGGACGAAGGCCTGCATACCCTGTCAGAAGAGCAAAGTCAACAAACACACGAGGACACCGATCATCAAGATCGACATGCCGAGACAGAAATTCTGCGTGGTCCATGTCGACCTCATCGGACCTTTTCCACCATCAGAGGGACTGAGGTACTGCCTCACATGTATCGACCGATACACTCGATGGGCGGAAGTAATCCCTATCGCAGATATCCAGACCCACACAATCATCAGAGCCATCTGGGACAACTGGATTGCGAGATACGGCGTACCGGAGAAAATTATAACTGATCAGGGTAGGCAATTCATGTCTACGGACTTTAACTTGTTTTGTTCCAGATCAGGCATAGCACACTCCAACACGACGCCTTACCATCCACAAAGTAATGGCATGATCGAGCGATTTCATAGAACGCTGAAGACGGCCATTAAAGCTCACCACCCTGTTCCGTGGACAAAATCGATCAGCACAATACTACTCGGACTGAGGGCCACACTGCGCACGAATGCAGAGCACTCAGTAGCAGAGATGCTGTATGGGTGCAAACTAAAGTTACCAGCAGACATCCTGGAGCAGACGAACGACTACATTGACCCGGACTCCTACACTAGGCAACTGGTAAATTTCATGCAAAACGTCAAACCAAGGCCAGTCGAGCACCACAATAAAGGTAACGTTTTCATCCACCCGGAACTAAAGAGAGCCACACACTTGTTTCTGAGGGACGACAGAGTGTACAAACCCCTGATGCCGAACTACAAGGGGCCCTACAAGGTCATCACCAGGGCGGAAAAGACGGTAACACTGGACGTGGATGGCGAACATAAAAAGGTTTCGCTGGACAGGTGCAAGCCGGCGTTCCAGACAGCGGAAGAACGAGCCAGTCCAGCAGAAACGGAAACACCAACAGAACAACCGGCATACACAACGCGTAGCGGCAGGAGGGTGATACAGCGTCAGTTTTGAAAAACAGATTTCAAAACTTGGAAGGGGGCTGTGTGGCGGGTCGACAACGACGGCACGAGCCGAACATTGCCGAACGCCGACGTAGAGCGTACGAACGGGCCAAACCGGCTTCGAGAATACTACCGGATTCCGACCTCACCGCACGCGTCTTCGAGGCACAAAATTACCGCCAATTTAGATTTACCAACTTCATTTTATTTTGCCTAATATAGTTATTAGAATCCTTCTTTCAATGTGTTAGCTTCAGTAGTTTAGTTTCGTGAATAAATCTTTGTGTAAAACGTAAGTACCCTGTTTTACTTGCTCTCATTCTGTGCACCCACATAACTTTGTACATCACAAAATTAGGCCACCAACTAGGTGCCTACATAAAGGTGGTAACAACACCACTAAACATTCATACATCTCATGCACGCACGCCGATTATTCCTACTTTTGACATGTCCATCTTCAAGTATTTTTTTTTTTTTTAAGAAATGTTTGCGTTCTTATGATTTACTCAAATATTTAATTTTGAGGGCCATTTTCAACGAGTTGTAAATAGCTCACTATTATAAAATGGGAATCAAGTTGGGGTAGAGTGGGATTTGAACCACAGACCTTTGGTCCGTGAGTCCGATACACTAGCCACAAGACCACAACCCGATTCAATTCATTTGATGGACTTGATCGTGCCATGTCTTTCTCGGTGTTCCTCGTTTTCTGCATCCATCAAAATTCGCGTCGTAGATCCTTTTAGCAGTTCTTTCGCTGTCCATTCGCTCTACATCTCCAAACCAACGCAGCACCCCTTTCTGGATTCTGTCGATAATGCGTGTCTCAGCCTTACACAGCTCACGGATCTCGACATTTGTGCACCTATCATACATCGTTTTACCACACATTCGCCCGAGGGATCGCATTTCGACAGCATTTGACCTACTTGAATTTTTCAACATTTTTCCAATTCTATACTTCGCTCCCATACATGAGAGTTGGCACTATAATTCCATTGTGAACTGCTAGTTTAGCCTCCTGCGATAAACATACACACGAACATAAGCATTCGGCAAACTAACAAAAATGAATAAAATACACGAATGAGTAAAATATGTGTACGCGAAAATATTAATAAATTATTGCACGGCCATAAACACTTCCAATGTTTAATTAAATATAAAAACAAAAGAATTAAAAAAATTAAAAAATAATATACAATAAACTTATGTATGTAAATAAATAAATCAGACCCTGAAATATTTGTTGCCTTGTACGTCTCTGTTGTAAATGAAACCTTATTAATTGTACATTTTTTGGGCAATCAAATAGAGAGTTGGCTATTTTATACAGTAACATCAAACTAAACTAAATCCGTAAAAAGTCTAGGAGTACAAATGGATGAACATCTCTGCTGGCGAGCTCATACTAATGAATTAAGCCGCAAAATATTTTTCAGTCTACACTCACTTAGAAGGTTGCAAAAATTCTTACCCATTAATACTAAATGCACTCTTGTACAAGCATTACTACTACCCATTCTAGATTACGCTGATGTTTCCATGACTGATTTAAGCTGTGAGCAACTCGATAAACTTGAACGACTTCAGAATACATGCATAAGGTACATGTTTGGTCTTAGGAAATATGACCACATTTCTGATTATCGCAGGCAACTGAAATGGCTCAAAATTAGACAACGGAGAGACTATCACTCCCTCTCACTTCTGTGCAATGCACTTCATAGTCCTAACGCTCCTATATACCTGTGTGAAAAATTTCAACGCTTATCAGTTCATGGTTTACCTCTTCGTTCTCATTCTCAAGGCACTCTCTTAATACCCATACACAATTCCTCTTTCTTCTCTAACTCATATAGTGTACATGCGGCTCGACTGTGGAATCATCTCCCATCCACCATCAAAGATGTTACTACATTATCTCTGTTTAAATCACGTCTGAAGAAACATCTCCTTTCTCTTCCTTAATCTCTCCTCCTTTCCTTTTTCCTCTTTCCGCTTTTTTCCTTTTTCGCATTGAGTAATAGTTTTGATTTAAGGTAATTTATAAACAAATAAGTTTATTTCTATTTTAATATATTTTTAACTTTTTAATATTTTTTTTTTTCTATTGAATATGTTCTGTAACTTGAATTATAAAAATAAAACTTTTATTTTATTGGTCGGTTGGAAGAAATTGTCATTTGGCAATAAGCCCGCCAATGTACAAATAACATTATGTACAAAAAGTTAAATAAATAAATAAACATCTCTCCGCGGTCTAATTACATAATTTAAGAATATACGAAAACGTCAAGAAACCATCGTATCTTAAAAAACGGCCTTGGGTTTGAAGAAGTAACTAAATAATTCAATAAAAACAAATTAATTTATTTCACATTTTTTTATGAATCTGACGCACTTTAAAATAAGATCTGTTTTCAATGTTTTAATTATAGTTTTGCTTGCAATGGTGACTCGTTGTTTGATAATATTTCTATAATGTTTACACTTCTTCAGGCGTACCGCGTACATATCATTATGCATTTTAATGTTAAATCTTCACCGCGTACATAAATTTACATATGATTTGATTTATCTATTTATTTACGAGCTGAATCCGGCAATGCTTTGCTATTGCTAGATTTGAGTAAACACTCGTATTTAACAAAGTTCTATGATGTATTTATTTATTTATTCATTCAAAATTACACTAGTTTAAATATTAATGAACTTATTGAGACTTTTTAGGCTATGCCCGTGTCAAGCTACAAATAATAATAATAAAAATACATAGTAAAATTAATTAGATTAAATTAGAATGACATGTGATGCAATATAATAACAATCTAGAAAAAAAGGAATAAGTAAAAAATAATAAAATTCCAAAGAATACAATGCAAAAAAAATAGTCAGAAATAATTTTTAAAATATAAATTATACAAATTAAGAATCACATATAATCAAATATACAAAATAATGGTATCATTAAAATTAACAAAATAATAGTAAAATATAGTAGTATTAAAAAAAACAAAATATGAGTATCATTTAAATCAACAGAAAAAAAATGTATACATAAAAACATAATTGAAATGATAATTGAGATATGTTTTCTAGACTCACTCAATACTATAGTAAAAAATATAAGAATAAACTCACTCAATACTATAGTAAGAAATATAAGAATAAACTCACTCAATACTATAGTAAGAAATATAAGAATAAACTCACTCAATACTATAGTAAGAAATATAAGAATAAACTCACTCAATACTATAGTAAGAAATATAAGAATAAACTCACTCAATACTATAGTAAGAAATATAAGAATAAACTCACTCAATACTATAGTAAGAAATATAAGAATAAACTCACTCAATACTATAGTAAGAAATATAAGAATAAACTCACTCAATACTATAGTAAGAAATATAAGAATAAACTCACTCAATACTATAGTAAGAAATATAAGAATAAACTCACTCAATACTATAGTAAGAAATATAAGAATAAACTCACTCAATACTATAGTAAGAAATACAAGAATAAACTCACTCAATACTATAGTAAGAAATATAATAATAAACTCACTCAATACTATAGTAAGAAATAAAAGAATAAACTCACTCAATACCATAGTAAGAAATAAAAGAATAAACTCACTCAATACTATAGTAAGAAATACAAGAATAAACTCACTCAATACTATAGTAAGAAATATAATAATAAACTCACTCAATACTATAGTAAGAAATACAAGAATAAACTCACTCAATACTATAGTAAGAAATACAAGAATAAACTCACTCAATACTATAGTAAGAAATATAATAATAAACTCACTCAATACTATAGTAAGAAATACAAGAATAAACTCACTCAATACTATAGTAAGAAATACAAGAATAAACTCACTCAATACTATAGTAAGAAATATAATAATAAACTCACTCAATACTATAGTAAGAAATACAAGAATAAACTCACTCAATACTATAGTAAGAAATATAATAATAAACTCACTCAATACTATAGTAAGAAATATAATAATAAACTCACTCAATACCATAGTAAGAAATATAATAATAAACTCACTCAATACCATAGTAAGAAATAAAAGAATAAACTCACTCAATACTATAGTAAGAAATATAAGAATAAACTCACTCAATACCATAGTAAGAAATATAATAATAAACTCACTCAATACCATAGTAAGAAATAAAAGAATAAACTCACTCAATACTATAGTAAGAAATATAAGAATAAACTCACTCAATACTATAGTAAGAAATATAAGAATAAACTCACTCAATACTATAGTAAGAAATATAAGAATAAACTCACTCAATACTATAGTAAGAAATATAAGAATAAACTCACTCAATACTATAGTAAGAAATATAAGAATAAACTCACTCAATACTATAGTAAGAAATATAAGAATAAACTCACTCAATACTAAAGTAAGAAACATAAGAATAAACTCACTCAATACTATAGTAAGAAATATAAGAATAAACTCACTCAATACTATAGTAAGAAATATAAGAATAAACTCACTCAATACTATAGTAAGAAATATAAGAATAAACTCACTCAATACTATAGTAAGAAATATAAGAATAAACTCACTCAATACTATAGTAAGAAATATAAGAATAAACTCACTCAATACTATAGTAAGAAATATAAGAATAAACTCACTCAATACTATAGTAAGAAATATAAGAATAAACTCACTCAATACTATAGTAAGAAATATAATAATAAACTCACTCAATACCATAGTAAGAAATATAATAATAAACTCACTCAATACCATAGTAAGAAATAAAAGAATAAACTCACTCAATACTATAGTAAGAAATATAAGAATAAACTCACTCAATACTATAGTAAGAAATATAAGAATAAACTCACTCAATACTATAGTAAGAAATATAAGAATAAACTCACTCAATACTATAGTAAGAAATATAAGAATAAACTCACTCAATACTATAGTAAGAAATATAAGAATAAACTCACTCAATACTATAGTAAGAAATATAAGAATAAACTCACTCAATACTAAAGTAAGAAACATAAGAATAAACTCACTCAATACTATAGTAAGAAATATAAGAATAAACTCACTCAATACTATAGTAAGAAATATAAGAATAAACTCACTCAATACTATAGTAAGAAATATAAGAATAAACTCACTCAATACTATAGTAAGAAATATAAGAATAAACTCACTCAATACTATAGTAAGAAATATAAGAATAAACTCACTCAATACTATAGTAAGAAATATAAGAATAAACTCACTCAATACTATAGTAAGAAATATAAGAATAAACTCACTCAATACTATAGTAAGAAATATAAGAATAAACTCACTCAATACTATAGTAAGAAATATAAGAATAAACTCACTCAATACTATAGTAAGAAATACAAGAATAAACTCACTCAATACTATAGTAAGAAATATAATAATAAACTCACTCAATACTATAGTAAGAAATAAAAGAATAAACTCACTCAATACCATAGTAAGAAATATAATAATAAACTCACTCAATACCATAGTAAGAAATAAAAGAATAAACTCACTCAATACTATAGTAAGAAATATAAGAATAAACTCACTCAATACCATAGTAAGAAATATAATAATAAACTCACTCAATACCATAGTAAGAAATAAAAGAATAAACTCACTCAATACTATAGTAAGAAATATAAGAATAAACTCACTCAATACTATAGTAAGAAATATAAGAATAAACTCACTCAATACTATAGTAAGAAATATAAGAATAAACTCACTCAATACTATAGTAAGAAATATAAGAATAAACTCACTCAATACTATAGTAAGAAATATAAGAATAAACTCACTCAATACTATAGTAAGAAATATAAGAATAAACTCACTCAATACTAAAGTAAGAAACATAAGAATAAACTCACTCAATACTATAGTAAGAAATATAAGAATAAACTCACTCAATACTATAGTAAGAAATATAAGAATAAACTCACTCAATACTATAGTAAGAAATATAAGAATAAACTCACTCAATACTATAGTAAGAAATATAAGAATAAACTCACTCAATACTATAGTAAGAAATATAAGAATAAACTCACTCAATACTATAGTAAGAAATATAAGAATAAACTCACTCAATACTATAGTAAGAAATATAAGAATAAACTCACTCAATACTATAGTAAGAAATATAATAATAAACTCACTCAATACCATAGTAAGAAATATAATAATAAACTCACTCAATACCATAGTAAGAAATAAAAGAATAAACTCACTCAATACTATAGTAAGAAATATAAGAATAAACTCACTCAATACTATAGTAAGAAATATAAGAATAAACTCACTCAATACTATAGTAAGAAATATAAGAATAAACTCACTCAATACTATAGTAAGAAATATAAGAATAAACTCACTCAATACTATAGTAAGAAATATAAGAATAAACTCACTCAATACTATAGTAAGAAATATAAGAATAAACTCACTCAATACTAAAGTAAGAAACATAAGAATAAACTCACTCAATACTATAGTAAGAAATATAAGAATAAACTCACTCAATACTATAGTAAGAAATATAAGAATAAACTCACTCAATACTATAGTAAGAAATATAAGAATAAACTCACTCAATACTATAGTAAGAAATATAAGAATAAACTCACTCAATACTATAGTAAGAAATATAAGAATAAACTCACTCAATACTATAGTAAGAAATATAAGAATAAACTCACTCAATACTATAGTAAGAAATATAAGAATAAACTCACTCAATACTATAGTAAGAAATATAAGAATAAACTCACTCAATACTATAGTAAGAAATATAAGAATAAACTCACTCAATACTATAGTAAGAAATACAAGAATAAACTCACTCAATACTATAGTAAGAAATATAATAATAAACTCACTCAATACTATAGTAAGAAATACAAGAATAAACTCACTCAATACTATAGTAAGAAATATAATAATAAACTCACTCAATACTATAGTAAGAAATATAATAATAAACTCACTCAATACCATAGTAAGAAATATAGTAATAAACTCACTCAATACCATAGTAAGAAATACAAGAATAAACTCACTCAATACTATAGTAAGAAATATAATAATAAACTCACTCAATACTATAGTAAGAAATACAAGAATAAACTCACTCAATACTATAGTAAGAAATATAAGAATAAACTCACTCAATACTAAAGTAAGAAACATAAGAATAAACTCACTCAATACTATAGTAAGAAATATAAGAATAAACTCACTCAATACTATAGTAAGAAATATAAGAATAAACTCACTCAATACTATAGTAAGAAATATAAGAATAAACTCACTCAATACTATAGTAAGAAATATAAGAATAAACTCACTCAATACTATAGTAAGAAATATAAGAATAAACTCACTCAATACTATAGTAAGAAATATAAGAATAAACTCACTCAATACTATAGTAAGAAATACAAGAATAAACTCACTCAATACTATAGTAAGAAATATAATAATAAACTCACTCAATACTATAGTAAGAAATATAATAATAAACTCACTCAATACCATAGTAAGAAATATAGTAATAAACTCACTCAATACCATAGTAAGAAATACAAGAATAAACTCACTCAATACTATAGTAAGAAATATAATAATAAACTCACTCAATACTATAGTAAGAAATATAAGAATAAACTCACTCAATACTAAAGTAAGAAACATAAGAATAAACTCACTCAATACTATAGTAAGAAATATAAGAATAAACTCACTCAATACTATAGTAAGAAATATAATAATAAACTCACTCAATACCATAGTAAGAAATATAGTAATAAACTCACTCAATACCATAGTAAGAAATACAAGAATAAACTCACTCAATACTATAGTAAGAAATACAAGAATAAACTCACTCAATACTATAGTAAGAAATATAAGAATAAACTCACTCAATACTAAAGTAAGAAACATAAGAATAAACTCACTCAATACTATAGTAAGAAATATAAGAATAAACTCACTCAATACTATAGTAAGAAATATAAGAATAAACTCACTCAATACTATAATAAGAAATATAAGAATAAACTCACTCAATACTATAGTAAGAAATATAAGAATAAACTCACTCAATACTATAGTAAGAAATATAATAATAAACTCACTCAATAATATAGTAAGAAATATAAGAATAAACTCTCTCAATACTATAGTAAGAATAAGAATAAAAGTATGGAAGGGAAGCGATTTGCTGACGAATGTCAATAAATAGAATGTGATGGTTTTTGAAAGAAACGAAATTAAGGCTAAATGTGAAATTACTGTGAGTGGATTTATACTAAAACAAGGAGAGGAATTTGTGTATCTGGAAAGTATATTTACCAGGGATTGAATGACTGAGAAAGATATTGAAAGGAGGGTGACTGCCGGGAACAGAGTGAACGGTGCACTTAAATCAACCTTGGCAAATAAATGTTCGTCGCAAGAGGCAAAATTAGCCGTTCACAATGGAATTCTGGTCCCGACCCTGATGTTTAAGAGCGAAGTATGTTACGTGTGGTTAAAATATGTACGACAGATACGCAAATGTTGAGATCCGTAAAAAAATAATTTAGTTATTATATTTTTTTCATCTGTTTTACTATCTTTCCGAGTGTATGTATCGAGACGTTATAGGAGCCGGCTTTGTAGTCGATCGGTAGATACATACAGACGATCGTTAAGCGTACCGTCTAGGCGATTTCCAAAAGTCATGCAAAATTCATGTTTAAGCGAGCATTTTTTGCTTGAATTGGAATTTATTGGAGTTTATAATCGCTTTGAAGTAAGCTCTTTTTATTACAGAAGCCTATTAAAACTATAAATGGGAACTATTTTAAATGTTAACGCGGAGTAATTGTTTGCGCTCGTTCCATTGGCTTGTTTCGATCATATGATGTCGATATGGCAAGTGGGTAGAACATGTCGAGGTAAGATACAGATAGTCCAGAAGTTAAGTATACCGTCTCGATATATACAGATAAAGATAGCGTTCATAATCGAGGCGCAGGGGGTAAAATCTAGTCCCTGTCTTCAATGATTCGGACAAACGCATAGCTTATTTGTCGGCTTAATAATGTCGTCTGACAGTCACCCACGCATACGACATATGACCCGTCCCATAACGAGGTGGCTCTGTACTCTGCACCGCGAATGCGCGACATCTAAACCAATTTCGACAATCACCGCCAAATGAATCTGGAGGTGCGCGTGGGATGGCACTTTGAGCACCAGCAAAATACACATACAATTTACGCTGTGCCCGGCCCATTTTTGTGAAATTTCATGCTTTGTGAAGGGTTTCTTAAAAGTGTCATAATTATGAAAATACTGGGTTTAATCAATTGTAACTTCTCATATTTATTTGAAACAATTTAATAAGTCATTTTTGCATGAAAGTTAAGCCAACATCGGTCTTTATGGAAAGCCACATTGCAAGTTCTAGATAACATTTTTTTTATTTAGAATTCTTCAAAATTGTTCAAATTTGTTTATAAATGTTTTTTTTTCTTTTCTTTTCTTGATTTTATTTAAAAGTACAAAATATTTATCTTATTTTTTTTTATCAGTATGTATTTATATGTATATTTATATAAGTTACCTAAGTGGTAGTTTTAAATAATAATACATGTAATTTGTTTTTTTAAATCTTCGTTTAGTGTTATTCAAAATTGTTATATTTTTTTTTATTGACACTTTGAGTACCGGCCGGATACACAAAGAGTTTACCCTGTGCCCGTTTTTATATGAAAGTTCATACTTTGTGAAGGGTTTCTTAAAAGTGTCATAATTATGAAAATACTGGGTTCAATCAATTGGAACTTCTCGTATTTATTTAAAACAATTCAATATGTCATTTTTGTATGATAGTTTTGCCAACATTTGCCTTTATGCAGAGCCACACTGCAATGTTCGCACATATACGGGTCTCACTCTTTTTTGTGCTTTGTATCCCGGAGCCGTGTAAACACGTGATTATAATAACCACCCGTTGTGTCCCGGTCCCGTGTTTCCAGGTGGTTTACCAGCAGCAAAAGAGTACTAATAAAAGTCACTAGATGTCAATAAAATGCACTTGTTTAGACGGCTGGAAAACCACGTGAAAACACGGGACCGAGACAAAACGTGTGGTTGTATAATCACGTGTTTACATGGCTCCGGGATCAAAGTGTTAAAACTTTCAGTATATTAGTTATACAGTAAACCCCCCTATAACGTAAACTAGAAAGGTTTTCTTTTCCTATAACGTTTGCGGCAGTTTTTCCTATAACGGTGGTCCCCCGTATAACGTAATAGGTCCGCGTTCCTTGACCAAATGATGGAACTAAATTCCAAGCGACTTCTTACCAAGGAATTATACAATGTTTTCAAAACCTGATTACTTATTTGAACAAAATCTTGGCATTTCTAAAAAAAAATCCAAGCATTTTAACACTTTGTATCCCGCAGTCGTGTAAACACGTGATTATATAACCACGCGTTGTGTCCCGGTCCCGTGTTTTTACGTAATTTACCATATGTTCAAAAGAGTGCATTTTATTGACATCTAGTGACTTTTATTAGTACTTTTTCGCTGCTGGTAAACGACGTGAAAACACGGGACCGGGACACAACGGGATTTAACCTAGCATTTTCAAAATTATGACACGTTTAAGAAACCCTTCACAAAGCATGAAATTTCACAAAAATGGTCCGGGCACAGGGTAAATTCTATGTGTACTCCGGTACTCAAAGTGTAAATAAATCTGATATGTATATTTTGTAATGTGTTGAGAATTAATTGGATTCTCTGGAATGCTCTTAATGTAACTAAAAATAAATAAAATGGCTTATCAGCACATTGCTGCTGTCTCGAGGATATTCACAAGATACAGAAAGTAAATATGTTCTAGTTGGAATAAATTATGATCAAGTAAATCGAAGTACAAAATGCCTAGACATTGCTGGAGCAACTTTTAGCAAGATGCGTGTTGTCTGGAACTCTAGTCTATACTCGGTCAAAACGGTCGGTGTGATTTTTGATCAGAAATTGTCTTTTATCAGTCACATTAATGATATTAGTAGTAGATCTTTGAAGACGCTTGGGTTTATTTTGCGCATAACTAAGGACTTTAAAAATATAAACACTTTAAAAATTTTATACACCTCCTTGGTGAGAAGCATCTTGGAGTATAATTCCACAATATGGAGCCCTTATTATGCCTTTCACCAAATTACCATAGAAAGAGTTCAGAATAAGTTTTTTAGATGTGTTAATTTAAAATTAGGAATACGTAATGAATTTCGTAACTATAATTATTAATTAAATATATTAAATTTGATTAAATGAAGGGACAGGAGAACTATTAATGATTTATTAGTTCTATTTAAAATCGTTAATTCAGTATTGGACAGCCCTGAAATTTTGGCCCTCGTTGGTTTTAAAGTACCAGTTAGAGTGACTAGGCTATATTTTTTATTTATATCCCTACAGAGATGAGGTAAAATTTTAATAACTTCAATATCAATACATAGATGGCGCTCCAACTCGCTTGTGGATGGTCTCTCGATTATTAACATATATACAAAAATCAAAAATGTTACCTGTGTGGATATTCGCTAATAAGCGGAATGGGGAATGTTGTAGTACCTACTTAAAGTGGCCACTTAACCCAGCCAATGGCAGGTCATAAGCCCTGTAAACGCTCGAATATCCATAATCCTGAATTTGAAAAAAAAAAAAAAAAGAAATTCTACCTCATCTGTGTAGGGATATAAATAAAAAATATATACCTACTCCCCCTTGGGAGAAAATCCAGATTTGTGTATGTACAAATACACGTACCAAAATAATGTTGTGACTAGGCTAGTTCAATTTTATCTCTGCAACAATCATATCTCAATATATTCTAGCAATTCAGTACTGAATCGTCTACATGCACTGGGTGTAATAAACATTCGGATTTAGGTGACATATTTTTATTGAAATTTCCAGCTTATAAACAATTACTTGTAAAACATTTTAGTGTGGAATCAATATTTTAATTATGTTCTTTCTAAGTAAGCGTTGAAAAAGCTGTTAAATACACAAAAATAATAATATACTCGTATACTTACATATCTAATCTGGACTAAATACAATAATTGACATAAAAAACAAACAAAACTAACCATCACGCTGTTTTTCCGTGAGGGTTAGCAGAGAGGGTAGAACGCCTTTATTGGCTTTAAATTGCAGCGTATCTTGATATCTACTATGCAGTATCGGCGGCGGCGGCCTCCGTGGCGTAGTGGTCAAGACGCTTGACTCACGCACGGAAGGTTCCGGGTTCGATTCCCGGTGAGAACACAAAAATTAAAATGTGATTTTTCTCAAGCCTGGGTGCTCTGTGATGTAATTCACCGCTGTAATTAGGCCTCCTGGCCTGTTGTGGTGCAAAAAAAAGTGTAAAAAAAAAATGTAAAATGTAAAATCACTATCTTAGCATACAGATGTTGCTTCCTTTACATTCACACGTCTTCTCACGCACGCGCGCTGACTATTCCGATTTTTAACATGTTCATCTTCATGCATTTATTTGATTTGGTCATGCCATGTCTTTCTCGGTCTCCCTCTATTTCTGTATCCATCAATATTCGCAGTGTAAACAGTTTTAGCCGTTCTTTCGCTGTCCATTCGCTCTACATGTCCAAACCAACGCAGAGCTTTCTTGATTTTGTTGATAATGCTTATCTCAGCCTTACATAATGTACGGATCTCAACATTTGTGCATCTATCGCCTGAGAGATCGTTTTCGACAGCATTCGATTTTGTCAGTTTAATCTATATACGAGTGTGAACACAAATCAAGCAATAGCAAAGCATTGCCGGGTTCAGCTCGTGATAAAAAAAAATAGCAGTTTTGGAATATTTTCCATATTTACACCGGTGAAATTCAAATATGCGATTACTGTCGATAGTTATTTGTGATTGAGCCTCAGACGGCGCAGAATAGCCCCCATTCGTGCACCTATCAGCGAGTCCGCATTTTCACATCGTTACATGCACCACGCCAAACAACAACTCTCGGATAATATTAATTACATGAGCGATACTAACGCCAGAAGATGATAGCTTTTAGGGTTAAAGACGATAGTCAAGGTTATCGGAACATATTTATTTAAAAACTGTGTCTAGACAGTTAACCAAGACTGAGAAAAATATAACACGCAATCTCCAGCCTTCAATCTACATGCTATAATATTATAACAGTGACTACCGACAGTACCGACTACTAGATTAGGGTTGCCATTTTTCGCTGTTCTGCAATGGAGATATGTAGTTTAAAAAAAGGAAATTTCATAACGGTTTTTCACAAATACAATAGAAGTGTTTTTCTCTCATTTTATGTGGTGTTTCTTGCGGAAGAACATTAACGTAATACTGCAAAATTACTGCTTTACATTTTCTCAATTTCTACTTTTTGCCGATGATGCCAAGATCTTTGCGACGTCAACGATATATCTCCCTGTGTAAAAATCCAAAAATATCTTGATTACTGTAATAAAAACCAGTTGTACATTTTATTTATTTATACTTTTACATTGTTTGTATTCTTTTTTTGATACAGAATAATGTTCCCTCACTGGGGTGTCCCGTGCCGAGGGAAACATTTAACAAAATGTGAAACATGCCAAAATAATAACAATAAAAATAAACGTAATTAAACCAATTAACCTAATTATAATAAAAAATAAAAAACAAAAATATTCATAAAAAACATAACCAATTTATATAGACTAATTAATAAAATTCATAAACAGTGCATACATTTTACATATTTGTCTTGATCCACTCACCGATCCGTGCGCAACCCACCTCCACTATCCATTTCTTAATGGCAATTTTATATTGTGAGAACTTACTAACTGTCCTTATGGATAATGGAAGTAGATTGTACGCTTTAACCGAGTAGTAGGCCAATCCTCTTTGACCGAAGGTTGTATTTATTTTTTTATTTTATCGCAGCATCAGGGTGGAGTATCCAATAACTCTCGTATTTGTAACGGAAGGTAGATAATAATGTTTACGTGCGTATAGTAACAAAGCTTTTACATAAAGTTGTTTCATAGATTTGACATTAAGATTTTCAAATATACCGAGGGAGCTAGTTCTGATTGCGACTCTTAAGATAATTTTTATTAAAGCTTTTTGTGCAATTTTTATTTGCTTGATCAGTGTGTCATTTGCACATCCCCATCCAATTATCCCATATTCCAAAACAGATTGAGTGATTGCGTAATATATTTTTACAAGTTCTTTTATGCTAATTATATATCTTATAGTTTTAAAAAAAGAAATTTGATTTTTAATTTATTTTTAATATGATTAATTTGATTAGTCCATCCTAAATTCCCATTTATAAAAATTCCCAAATATTTAATTGAATCTACTCTGTCCAACGATTTACAAATACATTCATTAATACCTCAAAATGTTATTCAATGACATTTACTAAAAGTATATTTTTTTTACGCACAATTATACGATCAAAGATAATTCTATATCACGATGTAGCGAGATTAGAGACTTAGGAGTTGTTCTCGACAATAGATTGCTGTTTGGGTCTCATATAAATTCTATTGTTGAAAAAGCTTACCAAATGCTGGGCTTTATTTTAAGAATTTCCAAACCTTTACAAAAACCAAATACATTAAAAAATTATACAACACTTTTGTACGCAGTAATTTAGAGTTTGCATCCGTTGTGTGGAGCCCACAATACATAACAAACATGGAAAGGATTGAAAATGTTAACAAAATTTTTTAAAATACCTAAATTATAAAAACAATAAAACGCTTAGTACTTACAGCCAATCTGCCAAACAAAATGGATTTTTTACCCTTGAAAATAGACGCACTATATCTAAATTATGCTATTTACATAAATTATTAAATAATAAAGTAGACTCTTTTAACCCACTCTCCAAAATTAATCTCAATGTGCCCTTTCGCGTGACAAGAAATAAGTATTTGTTCCACCAGCCAGTCTGTAGCACTAACTATGAACAACATTCTTTCCTCTATCGTTCTTGCTCTAACTATAATGCTTTTTTTCATCTATAGATATATTTTAAATGCCCCTTAATTTATTTAAAAAAAAAATAAAAATAAGACTCCTTATTTCTGGCTGCGATATGATCCCACTTGCTGTTTATGATGCTCACACTTACACACGCCTGAACACTTACTCCCACACTAATACACATAAACACACATCTACACTTACTCTCATAAAAATACACATAAACACACCCTTGTGTTGTAACACAATTAAATAATATGTGTGATTCTTTTTTAGAAAATTTGCTGGTCTGTCTTTAAACTGTATTTTTTTTAATGTTACTATATCACTGTTGAATGATTGTTTCTTTGAAATAAATAAATAATAATATTGATTCTACAGTCCCTGGGCCGCGATTATGAACGGCTATCTTCATCGGTATATACTGAGACGGTATAACCTAATATCGATATTTATGTAAGGTGTGTATATTTGTATGAAAATTCAAAGTATCTTCGTCGTTAACCGGTAATTGAACATGTTTAGAAAAAAAATTGTAAACATACTATATTTTTCATACAGAAAACTTAATTTTACTTTCTGGATAAAATTGTAGATAAATTTGAACTTCCTATCAGAATATGTGCCCTGGCAGCAGAAGACATTTTTTATCATTATGTTTTCATGAGCAGGGATGGAATTACTGACTTTCACTATTTCGAGGCAAGTTCAGCTTCCACGAAGTTCTTTAGATACATCAATTGCTGAAAGCATTTTCCACCTTATTTCCACATTCATAGTCAATACGGCAGTGGAAGATTTTTGTTGATTGACAGCGTTGCACTGTGTAAGTTTAAATCGGGACATCATAAGTTCGGGATATTTTTTTACAGTACTTTTTTTAATTCGGGATGAAAAGTAAGTACCCTATTTTACTTCTCACCTCTCCGGCTATCCCTATGCAAAAAAACACGTCAATCGGTCGCTCTGTTGAGACGTGAAGGAAACAGAAACAAACGCACTTTCGCATTTATAATATTAATAATATATTGATGTGGATAGATGGATGTATTGATTTGGATTATATTGTATCACTCGTATTGTGTTTGTGAACCTTTTTGTGGGTAATGTCTGTTTATGGGAAGTATGTTTACCAGGGATGGAATGACTGAGAAAGATATTGAAAGGAGGGTGCGTGCCGGGAACAGAGTGAACGGTGCACTTAAATCAACCTTGAAGAGAGACAGGCAAAATTAAACTCGCTAGAGGCAAAATTAGCAATTCACAACGGAGTCCCGGTCCCGACCCTGATGTTTGGGAACGAAGTATGGACTTGGAAAAACAGTGGTGAAAGTTGGCTGAAAGCTCTCGAAATGCGATCTCTCAGGCTTATGTGTGGTTAAACCATGTACGATAGATGCACAAACGTTGAGATCCGAACATTATGCGAGGCTGAGACAAGCATTATCGACAAAATTATCACAATGGGCAATTATCATGGATTTTTTATTAGCTTATAAATTAATCTAAAAAATCACAAGCCGATCGGTACTTCTCCTATTAAAATCTGTCAAGAAATAAGGGAGATATAAACGATTAAATTCTAGTAATTTGAATGGTGTCAAATGTGACGTACTCGGATGTTTTGCGACGTCATCAGATTGTTTTCATCAATGTCTATGAATTTCATAGAGTATTGTAGAAAGCTTCCTTTTTCTGTGTCGTTTGTTTACATTTTCGGCGTGCTGTCACTTATCAAACGCTACGAGTTGTAATTTATAATTTTCACGATAAATTGAATTAACGTAGAAGAGGTTGAAAACCATACAATAATAAAAGAAATTAGAGATGTAAGATGTAATCCGTTTTCACTTTCATCTGTCAGTGCCTGGAGCTAGAGTGTGGAGTGGGTAAGGGGGGGCTTTTTTTTTTTTCTTTTTCGGGGGGCTTAAGATAATATGTATAGACAACTCTCCTTTTTTTTTATCTGTGGCCTGTAGCATTACCAACATTAAAATGAATGCATTACTCGTTAACTTCTGTGACAAAATTTATTACCAACTTACGAAACGATCGTTTTCGAAAGACCTTATTTTCGAAACAAAAATAATGAATGAAAATATTCATTATAAGGGCTTGTATAAACACTGGGAGAATCTTTAAAAAATCTTTTAAATGTAGAGTAGGTAAAATCCGATATTCCTCCCGGGTGATAATACCCTTTTGTCGTAGACACATTATAAACGGCTTGTTTTTGCGTTTTTAAAACAATTTTCGGAAACAGAGTTTCATGTTTGCATGAAAAAACTGATAAAATCGATTTGATGATGATCAGTGATCAGTAATTTCCCATCACTATTGACATTAGGGTAAGTTTATGATGCCAGAGTGTCGTTATACTCGTATTATACAAATAACGACATGGTTAGAGATAATATGGCGGTGGGGTGATGTTGTTATCGAACAGAAATGAATGAAAAGCATGCCGGCCGCGGCCGAACAAATCGAATCAGCTAAAATCAGTTCTGAGAGGCGAAAGGTCAAACTAATGATAGCCTTTATAGACAAACTTATAAATATACATACTAGTCACTGACGTAAAACACACATACACGCGTTAATGCACATAGACACGCCATGAGCCTTCAAAACTTGACACTTAACTCATGCCCAAATGCTCAGTCATACCTGTAGCTCAACCACAAATAACAATCGACGTGCTAATAAGCGACGTGACATCAATTTTTCACCATGGTTGTTCATTATAAAATAAATAAATTTTGAAGTCGAATTACATTCTGACATAACTGTCAGTTTAGAAAACGAGCGCCTAGATGCAAGAAATAATGTCGCTAGATTCTGCCCTATTAACATATAAGAGTATTTAGGCATTCGAAATTTGCCAATGTAAAAAATGAATTTAGTTGTTTTATTTCTTTCGTCTGTTTTACTACCTTTCTGAGTGTGCATATTGAGAGTCGGCCTTGTAATCGCTCGGTAGATAAATGCAGACTACTACTACTACATCACGCCATTTCCCCGTAGGGGTAGGCAGAGAGAATGGATCGCCACACACATCTATCCTGGCATACAATCCTAGCCTCTTCCACATTCATACATCTTGACATGCATGCCCTTCGGTTCTGTCTGCTTTTGACATGACCAGACTTAAGATTTTGGTTTATCTGATCATGCCACGTCTTCCTTGGTCGTCCTCGTCTAACGTTGCCGTTTATTTTTGCCATATATACTTGTTTTACCATTCTCTCGTCGTCCATTCGTTCTACGTGACCAAACCATCTCAGAGACCCTTTCTTAATCTTATCAATTATACTTGTCTCAGATTTACACTCTCGCCTGATTTCATCATTCGTAACCCTGTCATACATTGATTTCCCACACATTCGTCTAAGAGATCGTATTTCAACCGCGTTCACTCGGCTTTCATCCTTCCTCTGCCAGTTCCATGTTTCACTTCCATACAAAAGTGTTGGGACTAAAACTCAGATAAATACAGACGATGGTTGTTTATCGTATTCGCGATCACAATGGAACATCCGTGATCACCGAATATTAAAACAACCACAACAACAAACCATCACGCCGTTTCCCCGTAGGGGTAGGCAGAGATGATTGAACGCCACGGGATTGAAGCTGTACAATGAGTTACATGAAGAAATAAAGGAGATAGAAAAGATTGAAATATTTTAAATTAATTTAAAAAAATGTTATTGAGAATATTTTATAAAAATATTGTAATGTTATCAAAAGTTTATATTGGTTCTTAAGATGTTATGAACTAACTTAATAAAGCATGAATAAATATCACTCTATCTTTGTATACAGACCTCACTTCCGCTACATTCACACATCTTCTCATGCACGCACGCCGATTTTTCCTACTTTTGACATGTCCATCTTCAAGTATTTGATGGACTCGATCGCGCCATGTCTCTCTCGGTCCTCCTCGTTTTCTGCATCCATCGAAATTCGCATCGTAGATCCTTTTAGCCGTTCTTTCGCTGTCCATTCGCTCCGCATGTCCAAACCGACGCAGCTCCCCTTTCTTGATTCTGTCGATAATGCATGTCTCAGCGTTACACAGTTCACGGACCTCGACATTTGTGCACCTATCATACATCGTTTTACCACACATTCGCCTGAGAGATCCCATTTTGACAGCATTTAACTTACTTTAATCACCATTTTTCCAATTCAATACATCGCTCCCATACATTAGAGTTGGCACTAGAACTCCATTGTAAACTGCTAGTTTAGCCTCCTGCAATAAACATTTGTTTGCCAAAGTAGATTTCATCCAGCCTAATATGAAATGTCAAAATATTTACTTTTCACGGCGTATAATCCTGCTGCGCAATCACATATTTGAATTTCACCGGTGTAAATATAGAAAATATTCCAAAACGGCTATTTTTATTTATTTATTGCATTTAGCCGGCGGTTGGAAAGCCGAATTTCAAGAAAAGCAGTCGCCATAGTAATTTTATTTTTTTTGTATTAGATACTCCTTACTATTTTGCAAATGCATTTTATTATATTTTTTTTTAAGTAAACGCCGATTTTTTGCCAGTGAACTGTATTTTTTTACGCGGAAAACAAAAAACATACCGACTCGAGCGTTGACTTAGAGATTACACACGCGTTGACTTATGACTGCGATAGCTTAAGCATATTCATTGTGATCGCTTAAATGCTTAGCATGTTTTAAGGCGCGTCGATAGTTATTTGTGATTGAGTTACAGAAAGCGTATTAAGTCGTTTTGAAGCGAAAACAAAATGGGCGGAAAAGCTTTAACGGTCACTGTTATCAATATGTTTCTTTTTTGGGTGATGATTTTGGATTTGTTCCGACGTTTCGGCCACCATTGCAGGAGCCATCTTCAGGGTAAACTGAGTATTTTGTAGAAAAAGTATGTGTTTAAGTACTAGTAATTTGTACCGTGTCGCAGTCGGCAGTAGGCACATTTCTATTTATTTTTGTAGTATGTAGTGCTGTTAAAAATATTAAACTCAACATGGTTTTCAAAAGGTCTGTTTTCAAAGCTTATTTATTTATTTATTAACGGACATTGTCCATTTATACAATTTACAGGGTTTAAATTTTTATATTTATAATTCCTCTGTACGTGTGATGTCACCGTACTCCTCCTAAACGGCTTAACCGATTTACGTGCGGTTTTCAGAGAAATATAGATCTTTGCGCTGTGCGTGTTCGTAGATATCAAAATATTTCATCGAATATGTAAAAAATAAGTTAGGAGCATAAATGCTTTATTCATCGATCTAACAGAGTTACAAAAAAAAGGAAAGACATTGTTTTTTTGTGTTTAAAAAAAGTTTGTTTTTGAATGTTTACAAACAGCATTTGTTTTTTGTGGATCTCAATCAGATTCTTTCCTTAGATTCCTTAAAATTTCTACCCATTTATTTATTTTTATTGGATTTTTGGCAACATTAAAATAATATTAAATTCAATACATTTTTAAAATTCGTATTCCTACATAAGTATAAGTACACCCTTTTGTTGGTGAGACGACCGGAGTTTGACGTTTGCAAAAAGAATGCCGTATTTGAAAAAATATTTATTTTATGTTTTAGAATTCAACCATAAACAAGTACCTACTTAAATTCAATATTTTTTTAATATTGACAATTTTTAGTTTTGGAATTTAATCACAAACAAGTATCTAGGTACCTACTTATCAATAAAAAGTCTTTTGCCAACGTTCGGCGGGACTACGTCTGTCGGGTCCGCTAGTATTACAATGAAAGGATAATTAAAAACAATGTTTTAAAAAGAACCATTAAAAAACATAACGGACACTAAGATCTTGACTGTTTGTTTAGTTCTCGTTTAAATCGCTGTAAACTTAAAACAAAAAAGTCATGTCTCGAGACGGGTCATTGGAGAATTAAGGCCATAGTTGGTTCCATGCTAATCGATGAACAGTACTTCATTGTTTCTCAACCTACGAGTCGGAATATCGAATTTTCCTTGTCCCAGTAATGATGGAACATCCATTATACTATTTAGTATGCCGAACATATATATGGAATCAATATAAGTTCTACGTTTTTGTAAACTAGAAATATTTAACATTGACTCTATATCAGCATAAGAATAATTACCTTTGTCTAGTCCAAGCATCCACGCTACTTTTCGAAGCAAGCGATGTTGGACTGACTGATTTATGAGATTGACATAGAATGGAGACCAGACCACGAAGGCATATTCTAGAAGAGGGCGAACAGTTGAGCAATAAAGACGGTTAAATATACGGACCATAGAATTAAGAAGAGTCCTGAAACCGCATACGCGCATCAAACAGAAGGCGACTAAACTACTCGTAAAGGAGTAGTTTTACGCTTTGACACATTAGTTTCTTTGTAGACGTCGCTCAGTACGCAACTCCCGATTTGAATTCAACTATGCTGTGTTGAGTCATTTTAAAGTGTAGAATTACTGCTGGGATCAAAAAGAAACAGGGTGGGATCACATTTCATGTGGAAGTGGCAAATGCATGTGTAAGTAGCAAATGTATTACTTCAAAAATTTATTCTTTTTCCTTCTGTCAGATTGTTAAAGAAAACAAAATGGACATTTTGTTAGTGTTGCCAGGGTAGTGAATTTTTTTACGCTGCTTTATCATCAAATATTATTTAACATGACATAAAAATATCCGCTTTAGGTAAAATATAATTTTTACATAATTTAAATTACTCTTATTAATTGTATATTAAGTGTATATCAGTGTTTTCGCGTATACAGTACAATTTTAGAGAAATTTTCAAAAAATATAATTACATTTGTGTTATGATTTTATTATTCACGATCTGGCAACATTATGCGGCGACTTTAAGCATGCGCGCGGTGAAAGTGGGGCAGAGGGGGGGGATTTTCGGACACAGTCCGATGTATTCAAATATGATTCTACGCTCCTTCTGGACTATTCTTAAATCTGTAATACTGACATTAGTAAAATCAGATGATATTCTGTTAATGAAGCCAAGTAATTTCAGTGATTTATTATGTAATTTAATTATATATTGACTGTATGTTTCTGTAAAATAAATAAATAAATCAAATGTATAGGCGTTCGTTCTATCTATACTGTCCTATATAGTAAATAATCTTACTTGGATTACGAAAATAATA